>NC_040899.1:15778420-15858456 GCF_900634795.4 Betta splendens | reverse complement strand
GAAGCTAACATTGGCAACATTATTACACCTACCTAGTTTAGCTATGTAACAATACCATGATCTAATGCTCTGCCCTGTGGCATGCTTAAATCAGTGGTACATAACACGATAAGGCAGGTTTTGCATCTAGGATCAATGTCGTGTACGTATCGTATACCCAACTACAATAATTGGCAGTGAAATTGGAAGCGTCGACCAACATGGAAGTCGACCCCATACATGCAGAGATTTGTACATCACCCCTCCTATTGACCTGAAAAGTGTTTTGCGACAACACTTGGAAATTAGGGGAATTAGCTCAAGTGGTAGACCACTTGCTTAGCATGCGAGAGGCAGTGGGATCGATGCCCACATTCTCCACGTGCCTTATTTTTTCTCACTAATGGTTGTCTTTTGAAGTGGTCTGCATGTCAAATAGCCTACTGTCCAAACTATCCATAGCCAGGTTTGCCTACATGTATATTGAACCCTCGTTGTGGAAATTAATCTCTGCGTGTTCACCCATCCCCTGCGGCTGCAGTGCAGCACCTAGCGGGCTCGTGTATGATACTTTACCGAATGAAAACACTTCACTTGGTGCTCTGGTGGGCTTCATTTGCTCCTTAAATTGAACAAAACCCTGTACCACTAAATGCTTCTTTCCTTTCTCTCCAAAGAAGCTCACATTGGCAACGTTATTACACCTACCTAGTTTAGCTATGTAACAATACCATGATCTAATGCTCTGCCCTGTGGCATGCTTAAATCAGTGGTACATAACACGATAAGGCAGGTTTTGCATCTAGGATCAATGTCGTGTACGTATCGTATACCCAACTACAATAATTGGCAGTGAAATTGGAAGCGTCGACCAATATGGAAGTCGACCCCATATATGCAGAGATTTGTACATCACCCCTCCTATTGACCTGAAAAGTGTTTTGCGACAAGCTTGGAAATCAGGGGAATTAGCTCGAGTGGTAGAGCGCTTGCTTAGCATGCGAGAGGCAGTGGGATCGATGCCCACATTCTCCATATGCCTTTATTTCTTCTCACTAACGGTTGTCTTTTGAAGTGGTCTGCATGTCAAATATCATAATGTCCAAACTATCCAAGCCAGGTTTGACTATATTGAACCCTCGTTGTGGAAATTAATCTCTGCGTGTTCACCCATCCCTTGCGGCTGCAGTGAAGCGCCTGGCGGGCTCGTGTATGATACTTTACAGAATGAAAACACTTCACTTGGTGCTCTGGTGGGCTTCATTTGCTCCTTAAATTGAACAAAACCCTGTACCACTAATGCTTCTTTCCTTTCTCTCCAAAGAAGCTCACATTGGCAACGTTATTACACCTACCTAGTTTAGCTATGTAACAATACCATGATCTAATGCTCTGCCCTGTGGCATGCTTAAATCAGTGGTACATAACACGATAAGGCAGGTTTTGCTTCTAGGATCAATGTTGTGTACGTATCGTATACCCAACTACAATAATTGGCAGTGAAATTGGAAGCGTCGACCAACATGGAAGTCGACCCCATACATGCAGAGATTTGTACATCACCCCTCCTATTGACCTGAAAAGTGTTTTGCGACAATGCTTGGAAATTAGGGGAATTAGCTCAAGTGGTAGACCACTTGCTTAGCATGCGAGAGGCAGTGGGATCGATGCCCACATTCTCCACGTGCCTTTATTTCTTCTCACTAATGGTTGTCTTTTGAAGTGGTCTGCATGTCAAATAGCCTACTGTCCAAACTATCCATAGCCAGGTTTGCCTACATGTATATTGAACCCTCGTTGTGGAAATTAATCTCTGCGTGTTCACCCATCCCCTGCGGCTGCAGTGCAGCACCTAGCGGGCTCGTGTATGATACTTTACCGAATGAAAACACTTCACTTGGTGCTCTGGTGGGCTTCATTTGCTCCTTAAATTGAACAAAACCCTGTACCACTAAATGCTTCTTTCCTTTCTCTCCAAAGAAGCTCACATTGGCAACGTTATTACACCTACCTAGTTTAGCTATGTAACAATACCATGATCTAATGCTCTGCCCTGTGGCATGCTTAAATCAGTGGTACATAACACGATAAGGCAGGTTTTGCATCTAGGATCAATGTCGTGTACGTATCGTATACCCAACTACAATAATTGGCAGTGAAATTGGAAGCGTCGACCAATATGGAAGTCGACCCCATATATGCAGAGATTTGTACATCACCCCTCCTATTGACCTGAAAAGTGTTTTGCGACAAGCTTGGAAATCAGGGGAATTAGCTTGAGTGGTAAAGCGCTTGCTTAGCATACGAGAGGCAGTGGGATCGATGCCCACATTCTCCATATGCCTTTATTTCTTCTCACTAATGGTTGTCTTTTGAAGTGGTCTGCATGTCAAATATCATAATGTCCAAACTATCCAAGCCAGGTTTGACTATATTGAACCCTCGTTGTGGAAATTAATCTCTGCGTGTTCACCCATCCCTTGCGGCTGCAGTGCAGCGCCTGGCGGGCTCGTGTATGATACTTTACCGAATGAAAACACTTCACTTGGTGCTCTGGTGGGCTTCATTTGCTCCTTAAATTGAACAAAACCCTGTACCACTAAATGCTTCTTTCCTTTCTCTCCAAAGAAGCTCACATTGGCAACGTTATTACACCTACCTAGTTTAGCTATGTAACAATACCATGATCTAATGCTCTGCCCTGTGGCATGCTTATATCAGTGGTACATAACACGATAAGGCAGGTTTTGCATCTAGGATCAATGTCGTGTACGTATCGTATACCCAACTACAATAATTGGCAGTGAAATTGGAAGCGTCGACAAACATGGAAGTCGACCCCATACATGCAGAGATTTATACATCACCCCTACTCTTGACCTGTAAAGTGTTCTGCATCGATGCTTGTAATTCAGGGGAATTAGCTCAAGTGGTAGAGCGCTTGCTTTGCATGCGAGAGGCAGTGGGATCGATGCCCACATTCTCCACGTGCTTTTATTTCTTCTCACTAATGATTGTCTTTTGAAGTGGTCTGCATGTCAAATAGCCTACTGTCCAAACTATCCATAGCCAGGTTTGCCTACATGTATATTGAACCCTCGTTGTGGAAATTAATCTCTGCATGTTCACCCATCCCCTGCGGCTCCAGTGCAGCGCCTGGGGAGCTCGTGTATGATACTTTACCGAATGAAAACACTTCACTTGGTGCTCTGGTGGGCTTCATTTGCTCTTTAAATTGAACAAAACCCTGTACCACTAAATGCTTCTTTCCTTTCTCTCCAAAGAAGCTCACATTGGCAACGTTATTACACCTACCTAGTTTAGCTATGTAACAATACCATGATCTAATGCTCTGCCCTGTGGCATGCTTAAATCAGTGGTACATAACACGATAAGGCAGGTTTTGCATCTAGGATCAATGTCGTGTACGTATCGTATACCCAACTACAATAATTGGCAGTGAAATTGGAAGCGTCGACCAACATGGAAGTCGACCCCATACATGCAGAGATTTGTACATCACCCCTCCTATTGACCTGAAAAGTGTTTTGCGACAACACTTGGAAATTAGGGGAATTAGCTCAAGTGGTAGACCGCTTGCTTAGCATGCGCGAGGCAGTGGGATCGATGCCCACATTCTCCATGTGCCTTTATTTCTTCTCACTAATGGTTGTCTTTTGAAGTTGTCTGCATGTCAAATATCATAATGTCCAAACTATCCAAGCTAGGTTTGCCTATATTGAACCCTCGTTGTGGAAATAATCTCTGCGTGTTCACCCATCCCCTGCGGCTGCAGTGCAGCACCTAGCGGGCTCCTGTATGATACTTTACCGAATGAAAACACTTCACTTGGTGCTCTGGTGGGCTTCATTTGCTCCTTAAATTGAACAAAACCCTGTACCACTAAATGCTTCTTTCCTTTCTCTCCAAAGAAGCTCACATTGGCAACGTTATTACACCTACCTAGTTTAGCTATGTAACAATACCATGATCTAATGCTCTGCCCTGTGGCATGCTTAAATCAGTGGTACATAACACGATAAGGCAGGTTTTGCATCTAGGATCAATGTCGTGTACGTATCGTATACCCAACTACAATAATTGGCAGTGAAATTGGAAGCGTCGACCAACATGGAAGTCGACCCCATACATGCAGAGATTTGTACATCACCCCTCCTATTGACCTGAAAAGTGTTTTGCGACAACGCTTGGAAATTAGGGGAATTAGCTCAAGTGGTAGACCGCTTGCTTAGCATGCGCGAGGCAGTGAGATCGATGCCCACATTCTCCATGTGCCTTTATTTCTTCTCACTAATGGTTGTCTTTTGAAGTGGTCTGCATGTCAAATATCATAATGTCCAAACTATCCATAGCCAGGTTTGCCTACATGTATATTGAACCCTCGTTGTGGAAATTAATCTCTGCATGTTCACCCATCCCCTGCGGCTCCAGTGCAGCGCCTGGGGAGCTCGTGTATGATACTTTACCGAATGAAAACACTTCACTTGGTGCTCTGGTGGGCTTCATTTGCTCCTTAAATTGAACAAAACCCTGTACCACTAAATGCTTCTTTCCTTTCTCTCCAAAGAAGCTCACATTGGCAACGTTATTACACCTACCTAGTTTAGCTATGTAACAATACCATGATCTAATGCTCTGCCCTGTGGCATGCTTAAATCAGTGGTACATAACACGATAAGGCAGGTTTTGCATCTAGGATCAATGTCGTGTACGTATCGTATACCCAACTACAATAATTGGCAGTGAAATTGGAAGCGTCGACAAACATGGAAGTCGACCCCATACATGCAGAGATTTATACATCACCCCTACTCTTGACCTGTAAAGTGTTCTGCAACGATGCTTGAAATTCAGGGGAATTAGCTCAAGTGGTAGAGCGCTTGCTTTGCATGCGAGAGGCAGTGGGATCGATGCCCACATTCTCCACGTGCCTTTATTTCTTCTCACTAATGATTGTCTTTTGAAGTGGTCTGCATGTCAAATAGCCTACTGTCCAAACTATCCATAGCCAGGTTTGCCTACATGTATATTGAACCCTCGTTGTGGAAATTAATCTCTGCATGTTCACCCATCCCCTGCGGCTCCAGTGCAGCGCCTGGGGAGCTCGTGTATGATACTTTACCGAATGAAAACACTTCACTTGGTGCTCTGGTGGGCTTCATTTGCTCTTTAAATTGAACAAAACCCTGTACCACTAAATGCTTCTTTCCTTTCTCTCCAAAGAAGCTCACATTGGCAACGTTATTACACCTACCTAGTTTAGCTATGTAACAATACCATGATCTAATGCTCTGCCCTGTGGCATGCTTAAATCAGTGGTACATAACACGATAAGGCAGGTTTTGCATCTAGGATCAATGTCGTGTACGTATCGTATACCCAACTACAATAATTGGCAGTGAAATTGGAAGCGTCGACCAACATGGAAGTCGACCCCATACATGCAGAGATTTGTACATCACCCCTCCTATTGACCTGAAAAGTGTTTTGCGACAACGCTTGGAAATTAGGGGAATTAGCTCAAGTGGTAGACCGCTTGCTTAGCATGCGCGAGGCAGTGGGATCGATGCCCACATTCTCCATGTGCCTTTATTTCTTCTCACTAATGGTTGTCTTTTGAAGTGGTCTGCATGTCAAATATCATAATGTCCAAACTATCCAAGCCAGGTTTGACTATATTGAACCCTCGTTGTGGAAATTAATCTCTGCGTGTTCACCCATCCCTTGCGGCTGCAGTGCAGCGCCTGGCGGGCTCGTGTATGATACTTTACCGAATGAAAACACTTCACTTGGTGCTCTGGTGGGCTTCATTTGCTCCTTAAATTGAACAAAACCCTGTACCACTAAATGCTTCTTTCCTTTCTCTCCAAAGAAGCTCACATTGGCAACGTTATTACACCTACCTAGTTTAGCTATGTAACAATACCATGATCTAATTCTCTGCCCTGTGGCATGCTTAAATCAGTGGTACATAACACGATAAGGCAGGTTTTGCATCTAGGATCAATGTCGTGTACGTATCGTATTCCCAACTACAATAATTGGCAGTGAAATTGGAAGCGTCGACAAACATGGAAGTCGACCCCATACATGCAGAGATTTGTACATCACCCCTACTCTTGACCTGTAAAGTGTTCTGCAACGATGCTTGAATTTCAGGGGAATTAGCTCAAGTGGTAGAGCGCTTGCTTTGCATGCGAGAGGCAGTGGGATCGATGCCCACATTCTCCACGTGCCTTTATTTCTTCTCACTAATGGTTGTCTTTTGAAGTGGTCTGCATGTCAAATAGCCTACTGTCCAAACTATCCATAGCCAGGTTTGCCTACATTTATATTGAACCCTCGTTGTGGAAATTAATCTCTGCATGTTCACCCATCCCCTGCGGCTCCAGTGCAGCGCCTGGGGAGCTCGTGTATGATACTTTACCGAATGAAAACACTTCACTTGGTGCTCTGGTGGGCTTCATTTGCTCCTTAAATTGAACAAAACCCTGTACCACTAAATGCTTCTTTCCTTTCTCTCCAAAGAAGCTCACATTGGCAACATTATTACACCTACCTAGTTTAGCTATGTAACAATACCATGATCTAATGCTCTGCCCTGTGGCATGCTTAAATCAGTGGTACATAACACGATAAGGCAGGTTTTGCATCTAGGATCAATGTCGTGTACGTATCGTATACCCAACTACAATAATTGGCAGTGAAATTGGAAGCGTCGACCAACATGGAAGTCGACCCCATACATGCAGAGATTTGTACATCACCCCTCCTATTGACCTGAAAAGTGTTTTGCGACAACACTTGGAAATTAGGGGAATTAGCTCAAGTGGTAGACCACTTGCTTAGCATGCGAGAGGCAGTGGGATCGATGCCCACATTCTCCACGTGCCTTTATTTTTTCTCACTAATGGTTGTCTTTTGAAGTGGTCTGCATGTCAAATAGCCTACTGTCCAAACTATCCATAGCCAGGTTTGCCTACATGTATATTGAACCCTCGTTGTGGAAATTAATCTCTGCGTGTTCACCCATCCCCTGCGGCTGCAGTGCAGCACCTAGCGGGCTCGTGTATGATACTTTACCGAATGAAAACACTTCACTTGGTGCTCTGGTGGGCTTCATTTGCTCCTTAAATTGAACAAAACCCTGTACCACTAAATGCTTCTTTCCTTTCTCTCCAAAGAAGCTCACATTGGCAACGTTATTACACCTACCTAGTTTAGCTATGTAACAATACCATGATCTAATGCTCTGCCCTGTGGCATGCTTAAATCAGTGGTACATAACACGATAAGGCAGGTTTTGCATCTAGGATCAATGTCGTGTACGTATCGTATACCCAACTACAATAATTGGCAGTGAAATTGGAAGCGTCGACCAATATGGAAGTCGACCCCATATATGCAGAGATTTGTACATCATCCCTCCTATTGACCTGAAAAGTGTTTTGCGACAAGCTTGGAAATCAGGGGAATTAGCTCGAGTGGTAGAGCGCTTGCTTAGCATGCGAGAGGCAGTGGGATCGATGCCCACATTCTCCATATGCCTTTATTTCTTCTCACTAACGGTTGTCTTTTGAAGTGGTCTGCATGTCAAATATCATAATGTCCAAACTATCCAAGCCAGGTTTGACTATATTGAACCCTCGTTGTGGAAATTAATCTCTGCGTGTTCACCCATCCCTTGCGGCTGCAGTGAAGCGCCTGGCGGGCTCGTGTATGATACTTTACAGAATGAAAACACTTCACTTGGTGCTCTGGTGGGCTTCATTTGCTCCTTAAATTGAACAAAACCCTGTACCACTAAATGCTTCTTTCCTTTCTCTCCAAAGAAGCTCACATTGGCAACGTTATTACACCTACCTAGTTTAGCTATGTAACAATACCATGATCTAATGCTCTGCCCTGTGGCATGCTTAAATCAGTGGTACATAACACGATAAGGCAGGTTTTGCATCTAGGATCAATGTCGTGTACGTATCGTATACCCAACTACAATAATTGGCAGTGAAATTGGAAGCGTCGACCAACATGGAAGTCGACCCCATACATGCAGAGATTTGTACATCACCCCTCCTATTGACCTGAAAAGTGTTTTGCGACAACGCTTGGAAATTAGGGGAATTAGCTCAAGTGGTAGACCACTTGCTTAGCATGCGAGAGGCAGTGGGATCGATGCCCACATTCTCCACGTGCCTTTATTTTTTCTCACTAATGGTTGTCTTTTGAAGTGGTCTGCATGTCAAATAGCCTACTGTCCAAACTATCCATAGCCAGGTTTGCCTACATGTATATTGAACCCTCGTTGTGGAAATTAATCTCTGCGTGTTCACCCATCCCCTGCGGCTGCAGTGCAGCACCTAGCGGGCTCGTGTATGATACTTTACCGAATGAAAACACTTCACTTGGTGCTCTGGTGGGCTTCATTTGCTCCTTAAATTGAACAAAACCCTGTACCACTAAATGCTTCTTTCCTTTCTCTCCAAAGAAGCTCACATTGGCAACGTTATTACACCTACCTAGTTTAGCTATGTAACAATACCATGATCTAATGCTCTGCCCTGTGGCATGCTTAAATCAGTGGTACATAACACGATAAGGCAGGTTTTGCATCTAGGATCAATGTCGTGTACGTATCGTATACCCAACTACAATAATTGGCAGTGAAATTGGAAGCGTCGACCAATATGGAAGTCGACCCCATATATGCAGAGATTTGTACATCACCCCTCCTATTGACCTGAAAAGTGTTTTGCGACAAGCTTGGAAATCAGGGGAATTAGCTCGAGTGGTAAAGCGCTTGCTTAGCATGCGAGAGGCAGTGGGATCGATGCCCACATTCTCCATATGCCTTTATTTCTTCTCACTAATGGTTGTCTTTTGAAGTGGTCTGCATGTCAAATATCATAATGTCCAAACTATCCAAGCCAGGTTTGACTATATTGAACCCTCGTTGTGGAAATTAATCTCTGCGTGTTCACCCATCCCTTGCGGCTGCAGTGCAGCGCCTGGCGGGCTCGTGTATGATACTTTACCGAATGAAAACACTTCACTTGGTGCTCTGGTGGGCTTCATTTGCTCCTTAAATTGAACAAAACCCTGTACCACTAAATGCTTCTTTCCTTTCTCTCCAAAGAAGCTCACATTGGCAACGTTATTACACCTACCTAGTTTAGCTATGTAACAATACCATGATCTAATGCTCTGCCCTGTGGCATGCTTATATCAGTGGTACATAACACGATAAGGCAGGTTTTGCATCTAGGATCAATGTCGTGTACGTATCGTATACCCAACTACAATAATTGGCAGTGAAATTGGAAGCGTCGACAAACATGGAAGTCGACCCCATACATGCAGAGATTTATACATCACCCCTACTCTTGACCTGTAAAGTGTTCTGCAACGATGCTTGTAATTCAGGGGAATTAGCTCAAGTGGTAGAGCGCTTGCTTTGCATGCGAGAGGCAGTGGGATCGATGCCCACATTCTCCACGTGCTTTTATTTCTTCTCACTAATGATTGTCTTTTGAAGTGGTCTGCATGTCAAATAGCCTACTGTCCAAACTATCCATAGCCAGGTTTGCCTACATGTATATTGAACCCTCGTTGTGGAAATTAATCTCTGCATGTTCACCCATCCCCTGCGGCTCCAGTGCAGCGCCTGGGGAGCTCGTGTATGATACTTTACCGAATGAAAACACTTCACTTGGTGCTCTGGTGGGCTTCATTTGCTCTTTAAATTGAACAAAACCCTGTACCACTAAATGCTTCTTTCCTTTCTCTCCAAAGAAGCTCACATTGGCAACGTTATTACACCTACCTAGTTTAGCTATGTAACAATACCATGATCTAATGCTCTGCCCTGTGGCATGCTTAAATCAGTGGTACATAACACGATAAGGCAGGTTTTGCATCTAGGATCAATGTCGTGTACGTATCGTATACCCAACTACAATAATTGGCAGTGAAATTGGAAGCGTCGACCAACATGGAAGTCGACCCCATACATGCAGAGATTTGTACATCACCCCTCCTATTGACCTGAAAAGTGTTTTGCGACAACGCTTGGAAATTAGGGGAATTAGCTCAAGTGGTAGACCGCTTGCTTAGCATGCGCGAGGCAGTGGGATCGATGCCCACATTCTCCATGTGCCTTTATTTCTTCTCACTAATGGTTGTCTTTTGAAGTTGTCTGCATGTCAAATATCATAATGTCCAAACTATCCAAGCTAGGTTTGCCTATATTGAACCCTCGTTGTGGAAATAATCTCTGCGTGTTCACCCATCCCCTGCGGCTGCAGTGCAGCACCTAGCGGGCTCCTGTATGATACTTTACCGAATGAAAACACTTCACTTGGTGCTCTGGTGGGCTTCATTTGCTCCTTAAATTGAACAAAACCCTGTACCACTAAATGCTTCTTTCCTTTCTCTCCAAAGAAGCTCACATTGGCAACGTTATTACACCTACCTAGTTTAGCTATGTAACAATACCATGATCTAATGCTCTGCCCTGTGGCATGCTTAAATCAGTGGTACATAACACGATAAGGCAGGTTTTGCATCTAGGATCAATGTCGTGTACGTATCGTATACCCAACTACAATAATTGGCAGTGAAATTGGAAGCGTCGACCAACATGGAAGTCGACCCCATACATGCAGAGATTTGTACATCACCCCTCCTATTGACCTGAAAAGTGTTTTGCGACAACGCTTGGAAATTAGGGGAATTAGCTCAAGTGGTAGACCGCTTGCTTAGCATGCGCGAGGCAGTGGGATCGATGCCCACATTCTCCATGTGCCTTTATTTCTTCTCACTAATGGTTGTCTTTTGAAGTGGTCTGCATGTCAAATATCATAATGTCCAAACTATCCATAGCCAGGTTTGCCTACATGTATATTGAACCCTCGTTGTGGAAATTAATCTCTGCATGTTCACCCATCCCCTGCGGCTCCAGTGCAGCGCCTGGGGAGCTCGTGTATGATACTTTACCGAATGAAAACACTTCACTTGGTGCTCTGGTGGGCTTCATTTGCTCCTTAAATTGAACAAAACCCTGTACCACTAAATGCTTCTTTCCTTTCTCTCCAAAGAAGCTCACATTGGCAACATTATTACACCTACCTAGTTTAGCTATGTAACAATACCATGATCTAATGCTCTGCCCTGTGGCATGCTTAAATCAGTGGTACATAACACGATAAGGCAGGTTTTGCATCTAGGATCAATGTCGTGTACGTATCGTATACCCAACTACAATAATTGGCAGTGAAATTGGAAGCGTCGACCAACATGGAAGTCGACCCCATACATGCAGAGATTTGTACATCACCCCTCCTATTGACCTGAAAAGTGTTTTGCGACAACGCTTGGAAATTAGGGGAATTAGCTCAAGTGGTAGACCACTTGCTTAGCATGCGCGAGGCAGTGGGATCGATGCCCACATTCTCCATGTGCCTTTATTTCTTCTCACTAATGGTTGTCTTTTGAAGTTGTCTGCATGTCAAATATCATAATGTCCAAACTATCCAAGCCAGGTTTGACTATATTGAACCCTCGTTGTGGAAATTAATCTCTGCGTGTTCACCCATCCCCTGCGGCTGCAGTGCAGCACCTAGCGGGCTCGTGTATGATACTTTACCGAATGAAAACACTTCACTTGGTGCTCTGGTGGGCTTCATTTGCTCCTTAAATTGAACAAAACCCTGTACCACTAAATGCTTCTTTCCTTTCTCTCCAAAGAAGCTCACATTGGCAACGTTATTACACCTACCTAGTTTAGCTATGTAACAATACCATGATCTAATGCTCTGCCCTGTGGCATGCTTAAATCAGTGGTACATAACACGATAAGGCAGGTTTTGCATCTAGGATCAATGTCGTGTACGTATCGTATACCCAACTACAATAATTGGCAGTGAAATTGGAAGCGTCGACCAATATGGAAGTCGACCCCATATATGCAGAGATTTGTACATCACCCCTCCTATTGACCTGAAAAGTGTTTTGCGACAAGCTTGGAAATCAGGGGAATTAGCTCAAGTGGTAGAGCGCTTGCTTAGCATGCGAGAGGCAGTGGGATCGATGCCCACATTCTCCATATGCCTTTATTTCTTCTCACTAACGGTTGTCTTTTGAAGTGGTCTGCATGTCAAATATCATAATGTCCAAACTATCCAAGCCAGGTTTGACTATATTGAACCCTCGTTGTGGAAATTAATCTCTGCGTGTTCACCCATCCCTTGCGGCTGCAGTGAAGCGCCTGGCGGGCTCGTGTATGATACTTTACCGAATGAAAACACTTCACTTGGTGCTCTGGTGGGCTTCATTTGCTCCTTAAATTGAACAAAACCCTGTACCACTAAATGCTTCTTTCCTTTCTCTCCAAAGAAGCTCACATTGGCAACGTTATTACACCTACCTAGTTTAGCTATGTAACAATACCATGATCTAATTCTCTGCCCTGTGGCATGCTTAAATCAGTGGTACATAACACGATAAGGCAGGTTTTGCATCTAGGATCAATGTCGTGTACGTATCGTATTCCCAACTACAATAATTGGCAGTGAAATTGGAAGCGTCGACAAACATGGAAGTCGACCCCATACATGCAGAGATTTGTACATCACCCCTACTCTTGACCTGTAAAGTGTTCTGCAACGATGCTTGAAAATCTGGGGAATTAGCTCAAGTGGTAGAGCGCTTGCTTTGCATGCGAGAGGCAGTGGGATTGATGCCCACATTCTCCACGTGCCTTTATTTCTTCTCACTAATGGTTGTCTTTTGAAGTGGTCTGCATGTCAAATAGCCTACTGTCCAAACTATCCATAGCCAGGTTTGCCTACATGTATATTGAACCCTCGTTGTGGAAATTAATCTCTGCATGTTCACCCATCCCCTGCGGCTCCAGTGCAGCGCCTGGGGAGCTCGTGTATGATACTTTACCGAATGAAAACACTTCACTTGGTGCTCTGGTGGGCTTCATTTGCTCCTTAAATTGAACAAAACCCTGTACCACTAAATGCTTCTTTCCTTTCTCTCCAAAGAAGCTCACATTGGCAATGTTATTACACCTACCTAGTTTAGCTATGTAACAATACCATGATCTAATTCTCTGCCCTGTGGCATGCTTAAATCAGTGGTACATAACACGATAAGGCAGGTTTTGCATCTAGGATCAATGTCGTGTACGTATCGTATTCCCAACTACAATAATTGGCAGTGAAATTGGAAGCGTCGACAAACATGGAAGTCGACCCCATACATGCAGAGATTTGTACATCACCCCTACTCTTGACCTGTAAAGTGTTCTGCAACGATGCTTGTAATTCAGGGGAATTAGCTCAAGTGGTAGAGCGCTTGCTTTGCATGCGAGAGGCAGTGGGATCGATGCCCACATTCTCCACGTGCCTTTATTTCTTCTCACTAATGGTTGTCTTTTGAAGTGGTCTGCATGTCAAATAGCCTACTGTCCAAACTATCCATAGCCAGGTTTGCCTACATGTATATTGAACCCTCGTTGTGGAAATTAATCTCTGCATGTTCACCCATTCCCTTGCGGCTCCAGTGCAGCGCCTGGGGAGCTCGTGTATGATACTTTACCGAATGAAAACACTTCACTTGGTGCTCTGGTGGGCTTCATTTGCTCCTTAAATTGAACAAAACCCTGTACCACTAAATGCTTCTTTCCTTTCTCTCCAAAGAAGCTCACATTGGCAACGTTATTACACCTACCTAGTTTAGCTATGTAACAATACCATGATCTAATGCTCTGCCCTGTGGCATGCTTAAATCAGTGGTACATAACACGATAAGGCAGGTTTTGCATCTAGGATCAATGTCGTGTACGTATCGTATACCCAACTACAATAATTGGCAGTGAAATTGGAAGCGTCGACCAATATGGAAGTCGACCCCATATATGCAGAGATTTGTACATCACCCCTCCTATTGACCTGAAAAGTGTTTTGCGACAAGCTTGGAAATCAGGGGAATTAGCTCAAGTGGTACAGCGCTTGCTTAGCATGCGAGAGGCAGTGGGATCGATGCCCACATTCTCCATATGCCTTTATTTCTTCTCACTAATGGTTGTCTTTTGAAGTGGTCTGCATGTCAAATATCATAATGTCCAAACTATCCAAGCCAGGTTTGACTATATTGAACCCTCTTTGTGGAAATTAATCTCTGCGTGTTCACCCATCCCTTGCGGCTGCAGTGCAGCGCCTGGCGGGCTCGTGTATGATACTTTACCGAATGAAAACACTTCACTTGGTGCTCTGGTGGGCTTCATTTGCTCCTTAAATTGAACAAAACCCTGTACCACTAAATGCTTCTTTCCTTTCTCTCCAAAGAAGCTCACATTGGCAACGTTATTACACCTACCTAGTTTAGCTATGTAACAATACCATGATCTAATTCTCTGCCCTGTGGCATGCTTAAATCAGTGGTACATAACACGATAAGGCAGGTTTTGCATCTAGGATCAATGTCGTGTACGTATCGTATTCCCAACTACAATAATTGGCAGTGAAATTGGAAGCGTCGACAAACATGGAAGTCGACCCCATACATGCAGAGATTTGTACATCACCCCTACTCTTGACCTGTAAAGTGTTCTGCAACGATGCTTGTAATTCAGGGGAATTAGCTCAAGTGGTAGAGCGCTTGCTTTGCATGCGAGAGGCAGTGGGATCGACGCCCACATTCTCCACGTGCCTTTATTTCTTCTCGCTAATGGTTGTCTTTTGAAGCGGTCTGCATGTCAAATAGCATAATGTCCAAACTATCCATAGCCAGGTTTGCCTACATGTATATTGAACCCTCGTTGTGGAAATTAATCTCTGCATGTTCACCCATCCCCTGCGGCTCCAGTGCAGCGCCTGTCGGGCTCGTGTATGATACTTTACCGAATGAAAACACCTTACTTGGTGCTCTGGTGGACTTCATTTGCTCCTTAAATTGAACAAAACCCTGTACCACTAAATGCTTCTTTCCTTTCTCTCCAAAGAAGCTCACATTGGCAACGTTGTTACACCTACCTAGTTTAGCTATGTAACAATACCATGATGATGTTGATAATGAAGATGATGATGAAATAACCGAAAACATACAAAGACATGAGCAAATAGAACACGAGGAGGTGGAGGAGGAGGATGATGATGATGATGGACGAGGTAGATCTGCGGGCCTCCTGATTGTCCGGCGTCTACAGGTCCCGAAGGGAAGGCCGTGGCCAGCCTTTCGGATGCAGAGAGTGCCAGGGACACTTTTTGCGCCACAATGTTGCTCAAGGTGTCCTAACGTGATGGTGGACAAGCAACTGGTACCTTTCAGAGGTGAAGGAAAAACACTACATCTCACACACACAGACACACACGCAGACACACACGCACAGACACACACGCAGAGACACACACAGACATGCAGAAAACACATTTTTTCTTTTGTAAAAAACACTGTTTTCAAATCTTTTTTTTGTAGGGTTGTTGCTCTTTTAGACAGTACATGCCTAGCAAGCCAGCAAAATACGGCCTGAAGTTTGGGGTGGCGTGCGACCCCAAGTCCAGCTACGCTTGGAAGATGCAGTTCTACACCGGCCAGCCAGGAGGAGGAGGAGGAGGAAGAGGAGGAGGGAAGAGAGCTTCTGAAAAAAAGCAGGGCCAGCAGGTCATGCTGGACGTCACCGAAGGGCTCGCCGGGCCTCGCAACTTGAGGTGCAACAACTTTTTTACATCCTACGAACTGGGTCAGCGGCTCCTGCGCAGGGAGCTCACCATGCTCGGTACGGTTCGGTGACGGAGGAGAAGACTACGCCCTTGGTTCTGCCGCTAGCGGCCGGGCACATCAGGACAAGAGGAAAAGGTGTCAAATTTGTCTGCGCGCGAGGGACCGCAAAACAACGTTTGCCATCAGTGCGAGAGATACATCTGCCACAGACATTTGCTCTTCTGCTGCTCAGACTGCGCACCTTGCTCCTGAAGATAATTAGTTTGTTTATTAGAAAATAAAATAATAATAATAATAATAATACGTGTGTGTTTTATATTATACGCAGGTTGTTGTTTTTGTTGTTGTCAGTGTAGTAACACTATTTACAAACAAATGGTAATATGTGAAAGAAAAATAATTAATAAAATAAAGCAAAGCATTTGAATTTGGGTATTTTGTTTTTATTGAATCATCTCGGGACCGGTCCCCGGTTCATCCAACTTGGAAAATCCTGCAACCTGGGAATTTCTCCAACCTGGGGAATTCTAACTTAGAAACACACAACGTCACGGCCCACTCTGTATTCCCACACACACACACACACACACTGTGATGTGTGATGTGTGATTCTGTGATGCAAGTCAAGTTGGATGTGGAACTGTGTCATACCTGAGTTTGCAAACTGCAAACAAAAGCACATGTCGCAATTCTCTTTGGAAAGGCCAGAGTCGCCCCCCTCAAGCAAACAATGACTCCATGACTAGAACTTACAGCAGCAGTCCTTGCTGTGCGAGTCGACAAGATGCTTCAGAAACAGCTGCAGCTTTACTTAGAGAAGTCAGTATTCTGGACTGATAGCACCACTGTTCTTAAATATATCTGCAAGGAAACCACAAGGTTCCACACCTTTGTGGCTAACAGGATCTGTCTCATCAGAGAAGCTACGGATGTCAGCCAGTGGCAATATGTAAACTCAAAGGAAAATCTAGCAGACAAGGCATCAAGAGGCAGGACTTCCTTAAAGACAGAAGATGGATTCACGGACCGGAGTTTCTTTTGGAGCTGAGGGATTGGCCTAGACTTGATGAAGCTTGATACAACTTTCTGATGATGATCCAGAGGTCAACAACAGCAACAGAGTCAGGGATTTACAATACCGGTCAGGATCAGACGAGAAGCGATGGTCAGGGATACGGAAAAGGGTCGGCAACGGGATAAGCTGAACAGGAAAACTGCTGGAACGTGAAGTCATGGATTCAACGATCTGGCGGATAACTGTGGTAACAGGTGGTGGTTAAATGTCCTGGTAAGTAATGGTAGATGCAAGACAGGTGCATGTAATGACAACCGGAAGTAATGTTAGCGTGAACAGAATGGGACTTGAAACCGGAACTGTGACGATAAAACAGGAAGTGGACACAGAACACCTACAATAATATAAGATACATGATTCAGTGTGTTAAGATAAGTTTGTTTAAGATACAATAGGATAAAATAGGTAGAATAATACATAAAAAAAACATTTGTTTTAATATTTTTATTGCAAGTTTCAATGTTTTTGAATATTATTTTTAATGAAATATATTCTCATTTTTAGCTGCAGGGGATTTCTTTCTGTTTACCAGAGATGCTGAAACAGACTAAGATCCTGCAGTCCAAGAAGCTCAAAGCAGAGGAGATGGCATCCACCAGACGAGTCAACCGCAAGAAACACAGCTGCAAGATCAGTTTCAGTAAGAATGCCAAGTCATAGCTTAATGGTCCGTGCATGAAGTGCAATTCATTAATCATATGTAAAATGAAAATTGAATAACGTCTTTTCATGCTGTGTTTCGCTTCCGTAAATCGGTAAAACACACTTGCGATATACTGATTTACCCATTCTCCTTTTCTCCACTTTCAAAACGAAATAAGAAAAAAGGAAACCGGGGGGCGGGGCCAGTCGTCGAACTTTCACAATAAAACAGCCAAGAGCATTGGAAGCGCAACATCGGCAAATATTTGTAGCTCTTGAATGATTGCGGTCGTGTTTTGACACACGAAGAGACCCACATTGTTAACATTAATCAACGTAACAATTATTTATTTAGCCCGTCTCAGTGCTGACAACTGTCGTTTACGTTACGACTCATGGCGTTTGCTAAAGGAATGACAGGTCAGTCAGCTCCCACCGTCGGGTCACTTACACAATCACCTGCCAACAAAGCTAAGCTTTCGGGGCATCCTGCTTCATTAGACTGCAGCGACATCACAACCTTGTCGACACCTGATGAGGAAGAATTTTGCGCATCTGCGGTGTTCTGGTGATTTTCAGTTTATGATGAGACTGAAATCGCGTCCTCCTGCTTGGCCGGTTGATGCTCTTATGCCCAGGAAGACGCTCTAATGTTGTGCCGATCTTTGCAAGTATTCTAAACAGTGATTTATCAGGTTATTGTGGCTGTCTAGGTATGCTCCATCATTGGACATCCTGTCTCAGAGCCTGCTTTACCTGCGGGAGAATAACAGCCACTCAACCTGCCTCACAATAACTGAACTCATTGTGAGCCATGACTGCCCTAATGTGCATCGCATCATCTTTGTGAGGCAGATTCTGTGGCAAAGTGTGTGTGATCAGATGATCCGTCATCCAGGTGTTACTGTAATGGAAAAATTGTACTTTAATGCTTCTTGTGTTCATTTCTGACTCTCCATAGTGACCATGCATTGTGTACTTGTTGATTAGACCCAGAACTGAACATTCTCAGACAGACAATCTATCTCCCTCTCAAGGAGACCGATTGTTCATGGCCTGAGTCTGCCTTTTACCCCTGGGCTCTGGCTCCTTTCTGTCTGATGCCTCACCAGACCCAAGGCTGTAACCTTGTGTATTCCCTGTGTAATATGAACATCTTCACCCACAGTGTGATAAGGAGATTCCACCAGGTCCAGGGAAAAAGGTTAAAAGGCAGAAGCAACTTGAGGATCGTGGGCTCTTTGCATTATACCTCCGTGGTGTGTGCACTAATCTCCCCAGCTGGTTTTCTTTTTTTGATTTGCTTTCCCCATTAATTTTATTTTTTCCTTTATTATTTCAATTAATCGCACAAAAAGACAACTCTCTCATCTGCTTCTTTATGGGAAATTTCCACCACAGTTACTGTATGTACAGAGCAGATGAGTGCTTGCAGGGGATCTTTTTATTTTCCACCACCTACCTTTGGTATTGGTTTAGTAGTCATCATACCTTGCATTGAACATCTTGCGTACATGGTCTTATGATATTAAAGCAGTAATCATTTTTTTCCACACAAAACACTTGTAGTCACAGCTGCCCATATGTTTTTTCTAACCTATGTTTATTTTCCAAGTTTTCTTAAAACAATTTCAACAAATATTCTTTTAAACAATTTTATAATACACCTTTCCAAGTCACTTTGGTAAAAGCATCTGCCAAATCACAAAATCTTTAACATCTTCAAGGCTGAACATTATAGAACATTTAATATTTTTCAGCATAGAAACAATGCTTAAATTATTTGAAAATAATTTGCTAAAAGAGCTACAGACAGGTTTTCTCAGATCAGGACAACAGATTAATCAGAAACAACAGTGCATCCTGGAACATTGTGGGTTCACCTCTTGTAATGCACTCCCAAATCACTGTTGTGTCTGGAAATGACTGAGCAAAACGTAGCTCTGCATGCTGTTGTTCTTCTGGAGTGTGGAAGGGATTTTGGCCAAAAGAGGACATTCTTGTCAATGATGACTGTCTCTCTGCCTCATATAGGTCAGCCGCCACAGACGCACTGAGCAGTAAGGTTTCAGTCACCTTGTTTGGACAGCCTGTCTGCGCCAGTTGGTTAGGTATTCCTCTGCCTACAAAATACCAAAGTTACATTAAGTAACACCTTTACTCTCCTCTCCTCACATATATATATATATGTATATATATATATATATATATATATATATATATATATATATATATATATATATATATATATATATATATATATATATATATATATATATATATATATATATATATATATATATATATATATATATATATATATGAGAAACTAGAAACTATATATAGATAGATAGATAGATAGATAGATAGATAGATAGATAGATAGATAGATAGATAGATAGATATTTTATATATCTAAAAAAAATGACATGCCAGAGTGGATATGCAGAATTTTACAGTGTCGTCCCCAAAATTTATGATTTCCTGATCTTCCAGGTTCATTAGGCATCTTTTAATTGGATAGTTTACCCTGTTGTTCACCTAATACATTAGAAATACAATAGAAATTAGTTTAGAAAATTACATTCAACTTTTAAGAGACCAATGATATTACAGGGAAAAGCCCACCTCTGGCCAGACTCTCTCAATGCGATGATTCTGAAAGAGAAAAGAGTAAGTTATTCACTAATAACAAACAATAGGCTAAAAAACAGTTAAACTGTAGATTAAACAAATAAGAAAACAAGTTAAACAACCTGGATCCTTTTAAAGATAGTTATCAATATTGCTCAGTGCATTTGCAGTGTTGCTCACTCGGTGCTTTGTCCTTTGTGAATATAGGGGGGTTAATACAATAGCTTACTAAAGTTGAAGGTGTCTGAAGGAATGGTGGTTGACTCTGATTGTAACGGTACCCAGCCAACTTCTCTTGCATAAAAAGTGTAAGATAAAATTCTGTTCCACAGTCAACCCGAATCTGGTCCCACATGCCATGTTCAAGAACCGCTTTTCTGAAAAGATTATAACATGAGTAATCACAAATATTTCAAAAATGTTTTCAAGTTGACTGACAAGACTGACAATGATTGTTTGTTTTAAAAAGGTTTTGCATATCAGACATAACCAGTAAAACATCCATCCATCCATCCATTTTCTGAGCCGCTTACTCCCTAGTGCGGGGTCACGGGGTGCTGGAGCCTAACCCAGCTGGCTACGGGCGAGAGGCAGGGTACACCCTGGACAGGTCGCCAGTCCATCGCAGGGCAACACATAGACAGACAACCATTCACTCACGCACTCACACCTACGGGCAATGGAGAGAAGCCAATCAACCTAACGCACGTCTTTGGACTGTGGGAGGAAGCCGGAGAACCCGGAGAGAACCCACGCAAACACGGGGAGAACGTGCAAACTCCACACAGAAAGGTACCAGGGCCGCCTCCGCGAACCCAGAACCTTCTTGCTGTGAGGTGACAGTGCTACCCACCGCACCACCGTGCCGCCCTCCAGTAAAAACATTAGGTACTGTAATAAAATTTCTTGGAATTCCTAGCAACCCAGTAAATTATCTGAACATTTCATTCTCATTTGTATGTCTGTATGACTGTGGATTAAAAAAGTGATTGATATGCAATTCCCCATTGTATAATTACAGTAGAGCGCATATGTGGCAAGGTTCTTTTATCATGTAACTAGTTGAGTAAAGGTGGTTTCTTGTACAAGATATCTTACCTGTAAATCTCATCATAGATTGTAAGATTGTTCTTAATGGGCATAGTGGAATGTGCCACAAGTTTTCCGCTGAAACCATCAATAGCCACAACATGCGTGACCCCATACATCACCATTTTTTCGTTTTGATCAATATGTATTTTCTGGCCCATATAATCTGCTCTGTATGGTGTCGGGTTAAGGTTTCGGGCCCCCTAAAGGAAACAGTATACGCAAGACTTACAATAAATCAGTGAGAAGAGAGCACACACTTATGATATGCACATTAACAATAGAAATATGCTGTGTAATTTGGTTTTAACATTACTTGGTGTCAATGTTTTCATTCGAGCTCAAACATGAAAAGAAAGATTCACATGAGTTCACACGTTAACAAAAGCTATGTTGTTATATGCCCAAGATGTTTAGCATAATTCATTACATGTTGACGTGCTTCATGGTTTTGAGGTTGAATTGCCTGCAATGCCTTCCCAACTCTTTCTTCACAGGCATGCACTCCTTTATATTTGAGGTATCCTGTCATCATCTTTCGGCCATAGGTTGGGCCCACCTATAAAATGAATATATAATTAAATGTTAATTACTTTATAAGTAAGGTTATGATAAAACATTCTTTAGAATGGCAGAGAATTTTCACATGAAAGGCAGGCCTAACCTAGTAATATTTTAAGTTCCCACAGTAGTCTGTTTCTGTAAAAGATGAAACTGAATAAAGCTGAATAAAGCTGTCACAAATAAATCTTTGTAGCAAATGTATATACAATTATAGTTAGTCATTATAGTGTTATTGTCTGTATCGATTATTTTCAATATTGTCGCTACTGACAGTGTCCTGGTATTATTTGCACTTGCACCTTTTCTGTATTTACTCACCTCTTCAACAGCTTCCACCACAGCCTGCTCTAACTGATGCTCTGAAGTCGTCCCCCAACCCTCCTTCGTCATTTCATATTTTTTACAGAATGCCTTAACGTTTCTAATTGAAGAACCTCTTTCCACACCCTGGGATTTCAAAGACAACGATATTTCGTTGTATGTCCCGCCACGTTTTTTCATGTCTTTAATTAATTCGTAATGTGGCTCCAGTGTAGGAAAATCCATCCGTCCACTTCGTGCTTAAAAACTGAATACGCCACCTTATTCTCCACAGGAAGTGATGTCCCGCCAAAATAATAAAAATAATGTTTCTGTAAAAGTAAATTATTTCCAATAATTTAGTTATTTCTTTAATTATTAATTTAATGCCGTCGTATTTACATATGGTAAATAACAATAATAATATTTATGAATTTGAGAGATGGCATTGCTTTTTCCCGGGAAAAAAACTAGGTTCAGAGGTCACACTATAAAGGGCGTACGATTCGCCTGCACCCTTTCTTTTGCACATGATGGCAGACGCAGAACCTCAAGAAGTGTACACGGTGGTACGTGGTCAGAAATCGGCCACACTTCGCCTGTTAGACATGACTGTCGTAAATTTGTCCAGGATTTTCCAGGTATAACCCATAAACTGTTGCTAGCTGAAGAGTACTACAGTTGTTGTTCACATTTGGGTGCTAGCTAATCTGCCGTTTGCCTATCATATGCTAGCTAAGAATATGTAAAGCTACATATTGCTAAAAAACTGCACAGTTAAACTAAATTCTTATGATTCATCTTTTTTAAATTGATTGTCATACATTTAAACTTTAATTTTAAACTGTAATATTAAATTACCTTACTTAAATAGACCTCACTTTTAAAGTGAGTTATGCAAAAATATTACATGCATTCTTTTTGTATTCCAGGTGTATCCTCAGACTGTTTATCTGACTGAGAGAGATACAGGGATTGTTATTGTTCCATCAAGTGATTACTTTTCACATGTGGACCTGACACCTGGGAGTAACTACCTTGTCGATGGCCAAAGTATGGCAGCACCCAGTCACCCTTTCACCCCGCTGGGAAGACAACAGACATTAAGGTTCTCCTCAACTCCTCCATTCCGTCTACCTCAGCCTTTGCCTAGAACATTTACAAGGTAAGTGGGTTATTGAAAAGATGATAACATGTATCATTTCTTTTTAATTCAGATGTGTACCCAAACAGAAGTTTATATATATATATATATATATATATATATATATATATATATATATATATATATATATATATATATATATATATATATAAAACTATAAAACTCCCTTCTCACCCCACGCGGGTGGTCTCATCCACTTTCCAAGCTCGGGTCCTCTACCAGAGGCCAGGAAGCTTGAGGGTTCTGCGCAGTATCCTTGCTGTTCCTAGGACTGCACTTTTCTGGACTGAGATGTCGGATGTTATTCCAGGGATCTGTTGTAGCCATTCCTCCAATTTAGGGGTCACTGCCCCCAGTGCTCCAATCACCACAGGCACCACTGTGGCCTTCACCTTCCAAGCCTTCTCCAGTTCTTCTCTGAGCCCTTGGTATTTCTCTAGTTTCTCATGTTCCTTTTTCCTGATGTTGCCATCGCTTGGTATTGCCACATCCACCACTACGGCTTTCCTCTGTTCTTTGTCCACCACCACAATGTCTGGTTGGTTCGCCATTACCATTCTGTCTGTCTGTATCTGGAAGTCCCACAGGATCTTGGCTCGTTCGTTCTCTACCACCTTGGGAGGTGTTTCCCACTTTGACCTTGGAGTTTCCAGTCCATACTCTGCACAGATGTTCCTGTATACTATGCCAGCCACTTGGTTATGGCGTTCCATGTATACTTTCCCTGCCAGCATCTTACACCCTGCAGTTATGTGCTGGACCGTCTCAGGGGCCTCTTTGCACAGTCTACACCTTGGGTCTTGTCTGGTGTGGTAGATCTGGGCCTCTATGGCTCTGGCGCTCAGGGCCTGCTCCTGTGCGGCCAGGATGAGTGCCTCTGTGCTGTCCTTCAGCCCAGCCCTTTCAAGCCATTGGTAGGATTTGTTGAGATCAGCCACTTCAGTTATGTTCCGGTGGTACATCCCGTGTAAGGGCTTGTCCTGCAATGATGGTCCCTCTTCCAGCATCTCATCCTCTGTTCTCCACTGCCTGAGACATTCACTCAGCACGTCATCTGTCTGGGCCTTCTCCTTGATGTACTTATGGATCTTGGATGTTTCATCCTGGATAGTGGCTCTCACGCTCACTAGTCCTCAGCCTCCTTCCTTGCGGCTAGCGTACAGTCTCAGGGTGCTGGATTTGGGGTGGAACCCTCCATGCATGGTGAGGAGCTTTCGTGTCTTAACATCTGTGGTCTGAATCTCTTCCTTTGGCCACCTTATTATTCCCGCAGGGTATCTGATCACTGGCAGGGCGTAGCTGTTTATTGCCTGCGCTGAGGGGGTTCAGACCTATGCAGAACAGCAGTGGGGACAGTGGATCTCCTTGGTATATACCACATTTGATGGATACTTGGGCAAGTGGCTTCCCATTGGCTTCAAGTGTGGTTTTCCACAACCTCATTGAGTTTGCAATGAAGGCCCTTAGAGTTCTGTTGATGTTGTACAGCTCCACGCATTCAGTGATCCATGTGTGTGGCATTGAGTCATAGGCTTTCTTGTAGTCGATCCAGGCTGTGCACAAGTTGCTGTGTCGCACTCTGCAGTCTTGGGCAACTGTTCTGTCTACCAGGAGTTGGTGTTTGGCTCCTCTGGTATCCTTACTAATGCCCTTCTGTGCTTCGCCCATGTATTGACCCATGTGCCCACTTATCTTAGCTGCGATGATGCCTGACATGAGCTTCCATGTTGTGGAGAGGCAGGTGATACTCACTGGATTCTGTTCAGGGAGGTTGCTGTGGTCTTCCCTCAGATCCACCAGCCACTGTGCATCTCTGTTTTGTGATGCCTCCCTCTCCCATATCCCTTTCCAGTACTGTTCAGTTTCCAGCCTTGGTGGGTCTGCTCTGCTGTTATTACCCTGCCATTGAGAGTACACTTTCGCAGGTTGTGTTGCGAACAGCCGGTTTATTCGTCTGGCTTCGTTATCTCTGGTGTATCTCTTTAAGCGGCTGGCCAAGGCTTGTAGCCTTTGCTTGGCAGTTTCGAGTGCTTCAGGTATATGCATCTGGCTGTACCTCTTGGGCATCGGTCTTTTCATTGCACCTCTCTGGGCCTCTGTCATTTGGCTCACTTCCCTCCGAGCTGCCTTGATTTTTGCCTCTAACCTTCGTTTCCATGGTGGGTATTGTTTCTCATGGCTCCCATGGTTGCTCTTATAGCCAAGCACCTCTAGGATCACTGATGCTGAAGCGTATATCAGCTCATTGGTTTCTGTGATTGTTGTGGTAGGGATCACTCTCAATGCTGCATTCACATCTTCCATGAGACTTTCTGATGGTACTTCACTTAGTTGTAGTGGGGTTCGGGGTTGCCTGTTTAATCTCGCCATGATCTTATCTTTCAGGTCAGTCGCTGCCTCGTTCAGCGTATCTGTGCTTATTGGGGCTTCGTACCCAATTTCCGGTTGGGGAGATGGTGAAACCTCCCCTCTGACCTGGCGTCCTGGCTCCCCCTTGCCGTAGCATTTGTGTTGGATCTCTTCAATCTCAAGTTGTGATAGCAGTTGCCGTTTATGGATGTTGGAACACTCAGCTACTAGTTGCTTCGCAGTCAGCCTACTAGTACACTGAGCTACTAGTTGCTTCGCAGTCAGCCTTGAATGTGGGTTTCTCCGTTCCCATTCGCCACACATTCTTTTCATGTAACCCCTCTGACTAGGGTTACTTGAGTAGTATATATATATATATATATATATATATATATATATATATACATATATATCTATGTACATATATATATATATATATACATATATATATATATATATATATATAACAGTACTGGAAGGGTATATGGGAAAGGGAGGCATCACACAACAGTGATGCACAGTGGCTGGTGGATCTGAGGGAAGACCACAGCAACCTCCCTGAACAGAATCCAGTGAGTATCACAGTGGCAGACATCCAACAAAGAGTCTCAGGTATGAAAAACTGGACAGCACCTGGCCCTGACATGATCCACGCCTACTGCAGCTCACTGCAATCCATGAGCGCCTGGCAGCACAAATGAACCAGCTGCTAAGGGATGGAACTCACCCTGAATGGCTAACCGAAGGGCGAACGATCCTGATAATGAAGGATCCCTCAAAGGGTGCAGTCCCATCCAACTACCGGCCAATAACCTGCCTCTCCACAACATGGAAGCTCATGTCAGGCATCATCGCAGCTAAGATAAGTGGGCACATGAGTCAATACATGAGCGAAGCACAGAAGGGCATTGGTAAGGATACCAGAGGAGCCAAACACCAACTCCTGGTAGACAGAACAGTCGCCCAAGACTGCAGAATGCGACACACCAACCTGTGCACAGCCTGGATCGACTACAAGAAAGCCTATGACTCAATGCCACACACATGGATCACTGAATGCTTGGAGCTGTACAACATCAACAGAACTCTAAGGGCCTTCATTGCAAACTCGATGAGGTTGTGGAGAACCACCCTTGAAGCCAATGGGAAGCCACTTGCCCAAGTATCCATCAAATGTGGCATATACCAAGGAGATGCACTGTCCCCACTGCTGTTCTGCATAGGTCTGAACCCCCTCAGCCAAATAATAAACAAGACTGGCTACGGATACCGACTCCGGAACGGGGCCACCATAAGTCACCTCCTCTACATGGATGACATCAAGCTGTACGCCAAGAGTGAGCGAGACATTGACTCGCTGATCCACACCACCAGGATCTACAGCTCGGACATCGGGATGTCACTCGGACTCGAGAAATGTGGGAGGATGGTGACAAAGAGAGGCAAGGTAATCCACACAGAAGGGGTCTCACTCCCAGAAGGAACAATAGCAGACATTGAGGACAATTACAAGTACCTTGGAATACCACAGGCAAACGGCAACCTTGAACAGGCAACAAGGAATGCGGCAACAGCCAAATACCTCCAACGAGTAAGGCAAGCCCTAAGAAGCCAGCTCAATGGCAAGAACAAATCCCGGGCAATAAACAGCTACGCTCTGCCAGTGATCAGATACCCTGCAGGAATAATAAGGTGGCCAAAGGAAGAGATACAGACCACAGATGTTAAGACACGAAAGCTCCTCACCATGCACGGAGGGTTCCACCCCAAATCCAGCACCCTGAGACTGTACGCTAGCCGCAAGGAAGGAGGCCGAGGACTAGTGAGCGTGAGAGCCACTATCCAGGATGAAACATCCAAGATCCATAAGTACATCAAGGATAAGGCCCCGACAGATGACGTGCTGAGTGAATGTCTCAGGCAGTGGAGAACAGAGGATGAGATGCTGGAAGAGGGACCATCATGGGAGGACAAGCCCTTGCACGGGATGTACCACCGGAACATAACTGAAGTGGCTGATCTCAACAAATCCTACCAATGGCTTGAAAGGGCTGGGCTGAAGGACAGCACAGAGGCACTCATCCTGGCTGCACAGGAGCAGGCCCTGAGCACCAGAGCCATAGAGGCCCAGATCTACCACACCAGACAAGACCCAAGGTGTAGACTGTGCAAAGAGGCTCCTGAGACGGTCCAGCACATAACTGCAGGGTGTAAGATGCTGGCAGGGAAAGCATACATGGAACGCCATAACCAAGTGGCTGGCATAGTATACAGGAACATCTGCGCGGAGTATGGACTGGAAACCCCAAGGTCAAAGTGGGAAACACCTCCCAAGGTGGTAGAGAACGAGCGAGCCAAGATCCTGTGGGACTTCCAGATCCAGACTGACAGAATGGTAATGGCGAACCAACCAGACATTGTGGTGGTGGATAAAGAGCAGAGGAAAGCCGTAGTGGTGGATGTGGCAATACCAAGCGATGGCAACATCAGGAAAAAGGAACATGAGAAACTAGAGAAATACCAAGGGCTCAGAGAAGAACTGGAGAAGGCTTGGAAGGTGAAGGCCACAGTGGTGCCTGTGGTGATCGGAGCACTAGGCTGTGACCCCCAAACTGGAGGAGTGGCTACGACAGATCCCTGGAAAAACATCCGAAATCTCAGTCCAGAAAAGTGCAGTCCTAGGAACAGCAAAGATACTGCGCAGAACCCTCAAGCTCCCTGGCCTCTGGTAGAGGACCCGAGCTTGGAAAGTGGATGAGACCACCCGCGGAGGGTGAGAATAGAGTGTGTGTGTGTGTGTATATATATATGAGTGAAAATTAATCTAAAATTTGTTCTGTTTTATTTTTCATTAGACAAATTCTTGTTGCAAAGCTTGTCAATGACCAAGTAAATCTCCAGGAAAATGTGACAAATATTGTCTTCAGAGAAGACCAAGCCAATGTAAATGACATGGCAAAGTTGGTGAGGACAGCTCTGCAGATGGAGTCCGAAGTTGTCCTGACAGATGGAGCAGGGAGGGCCATTATGCCAACACCTGGAACATGTGGTAAATATTTTTTTTATAATAAACAGTGTTGTGGGTGTGTGTATCTGTCGTGTGTTTTACGTATTGTGTTGCAACTTAATTTCATTGTCACGATTCAGCGCTGGTCGAGCTGGATGCTAATGAAAAACTTAAAAAATAATTGAAATAATCTTTGAGGCAATATCACAGGATTAACCAAATATCAGAACGTTAGTATTATAGCAATATTGTCAGTTGGCCAGTTATTAAAGTTGAATAACTATTAAGTACATAACCTCTGCTTTTGGATTGTGCAATACCATAAATTTGGACACACCTTCAAACTGAACTGTATTTTTACTGCGCATAAAACAATACAAATGTTGATTATTATATTAATTTGTCAACAGGAGTTCCAAAATGTGATACTGAACCCTACATAAAATTTAAAGCATAATACTGCCATACAATTTTATCTTCTGTTTACTGGATTTAGGATTGGACTTTTGGAAGAAAGGAGCAAGGAAGATTTTGGCCTTCAGTAAAGATTTGTATGAAGAGTGGACCAAGAGGAAGAGAAAGAGGTGACTTGAACATGTGTAAAATGTTGGAGTGTATAAAGCTTGTTAGTTCCAGGAATAGACCTTTTTATGGACTGGCCAGTTTTTCAGTAAATAACTAAAATTATTTTAAGGTCGTCAGACGACCACTTGGAACGAGTCCATTCTGTGATAGAAGAGGTTGTGTTGGCAGCTGAAGCACTGCCAGGCATTGCCTCCAGTCTGAGGGAGTTGGGTCATCTGAGCACAGGACTTACCAGACATCAGTTGGAAACAATTAAGTCGTCTTTCAAATGCCTAATATGTCACTGTAAGTAAATAACAGTAGATTAGGGACTTTTTTGTTCATCAAATCATTAGTGTTTAAAAAATTCTACACATTATTGGAATATAGTGCAAACCTCCAGCACTATTTTAAACTATAAAATTGAGTAATTATAATATTTATAGTTTTTTAAAAGCATATTTTGACCGAATATAACAAAATTAAACAAAAATTATAACAAAAATAAATTCATACAACACCATATGGCAGACTGCCTGTAAATGGAGAAGATAACTGTAAAATCTCCTCACATACATACAATCAGATGTATTTGTTTTTGGCAGGTACTATGGTGGAGCCAATGTTGTCTACATGCTGTCGATCCTTAATTGGATGTCGGCAATGTGTCAACATTCTTCTCGAAGGAGGAGACAGTTATGCGAAGTGCAGGGGGCAGTGGTGTTCTGACCAGCTCATCCAGGTAGCAGGATTATCAGAGATCCTGAACCTGGCTAACGGCTTGTAGCGCTTGCACATTGTTTTTGTTACACACTGTTAAGACATTGTTTTATACTGTTAATAGATTTTAAGATGTATAGCTGGGGAGATTGTTTTATACTGTTAATAGATTTTAAGATAGAAAAATATTAAATGTTCTATAATGTTCAGCCTTGAAGATGTTAAAGATTTTGTGATTTGGCAGATGCTTTTACCAAAGTGACTTGGAAAGCTGTATTATAAAATTGTTTAAAAGAATATTTGTTGAAATTGTTTTAAGAAAACATGGATTTAAACTTGGAAAATAAACATAGGTTAGAAAAAACATATGGGCAGTTGTGACTACAAGTGTTTTGTGTGGAAAAAAATGATTACTGCTTTAATATCATAAGACCATGTACGCAAGATGTTCAATGCAAGGTATGATGACTACTAAACCAATACCAAAGGTAGGTGGTGGAAAATAAAAAGATCCCCTGCAAGCACTCATCTGCTCTGTACATACAGTAACTGTGGTGGAAATTTCCCATAAAGAAGCAGATGAGAGAGTTGTCTTTTTGTGCGATTAATTGAAATAATAAAGGAAAAAATAAAATTAATGGGGAAAGCAAATCAAAAAAAAGAAAACCAGCTGGGGAGATCAGTGCACACACCACGGAGGTATAATGCAAAGAGCCCACGATCCTCAAGTTGCTTCTGCCTTTTAACCTTTTTCCCTGGACCTGGTGGAATCTCCTTATCACACTGTGGGTGAAAATGTTTATATTACACAGGGAATACACAAGGTTACAGCCTTGGGTCTGGTGAGGCATCAGACAGAAAGGAGCCAGAGCCCAGAGGTAAAAGGCAGACTCAGGCCATGAACAATCGGTCACCTTGAGAGGGAGATAGATTGTCTGTCTGAGAATGTTCAGTTCTGGGTCTAATCAACAAGTACAGAATGCATGGTCACTATGCAGAGTCAGAAATGAACACAAGAAGCATTAAAGTACAATTTTTCCATTACAGTAACACCTGGATGTTGCGTGACGGATCATCTGATCACACACACTTTGCCACAGAATCTGCCTCACAAAGATGATGCGATGCACATTAGGGCAGTCATGGCTCACAATGAGTTCAGTTATTGTGAGGCAGGTTGAGTGGCTGTTATTCTCCCGCAGGTAAAGCAGGCTCTGAGACAGGAAGTCCAATGATGGAGCATACCTAGACAGCCACAATAACCTGATAAATCACTGTTTAGAATACTTGCAAAGATCGGCACAACATTAGAGCGTCTTCCTGGGCATAAGAGCATCAACCGGCCAAGCAGGAGGACGCGATTTCAGTCTCATCATAAACTGAAAATCACCAGAACACCGCAGATGCGCAAAATTCTTCCTCATCAGGTGTCAACAAGGTCGTGATGTCGCTGCAGTCTAATGAAGCAGGATGCCCCGAAAGCTTAGCTTTGTTGGCAGGTGATTGTGTAAGTGACCCGACGGTGGGAGCTGACTGACCTGTCATTCCTTTAGCAAACGCCATGAGTCGTAACGTAAACGACAGTTGTCAGCACTGAGACAGGCTAAATAAATAATTGTTACGTTGATTAATGTTAACAATGTGGGTCTCATTGTGTGTCAAAACACGACCGCAATCATTCAAGAGCTACAAATATTTGCCGATGTTGCGCTTCCAATGCTCTTGGCTGTTTTATTGTGAAAGTTCGACGACTGGCTCCGCCCCCCGGTTTCCTTTTTTCTTATTTCGTTTTGAAAGTGGAGAAAAGGAGAATGGGTAAATCAGTATATCGCAAGTGTGTTTTACCGATTTACGGAAGCGAAACACAGCATGAAAAGACGTTATTCAATTTTCATTTTACACATGAATAATGAATTGCACTTCATGCACGGACCCTTAATCGTAGTCCGTACTTCATCTAGTCCTGAAGCTAATACTTTCTTTTTGGTTGTGACAGTTGCAGCTGTCAACTCCATCCAGAGTTTCCTTGACAGCAGAGACCAGATAGGACGTGGAAAGAAGTTGTCACCTCTGTTCACAAAGGCCCAGTGCAATAAGTAATCACCTAAGCATATGGGGTGCCAAATGTAAAAGTAGAACCTATAACTAGTTTTCTCACATTTAACTAAATGACACATGTTTTCTCACACGTTAAATATAAATGTAAATGTTAAATATAAATGTAAATGTTAAATCTAAACGTTAAATGTTAAATGTAAATGTTAAATGTAAATGTTAAATGTAAATGTAAATGTTAAATGTTAAATGTAAATGTTAAATGTTGGCCGAGTGTAAAACTGAATATTCATGAATGGGCAAGTAGACTCTACCCCTACCCTCAAACAGCGCTGGTCTCAGATCAGAGACGCGAACTCAAACACGTCAAACAGTACGCATAGCTCCGCCGTGACTCATGAATGGAAAATTGCTTTATTGTAAGTTTTGCCTGACCTGATGTTTCAGCCTAGTGACTAGAGTTATGTAAAGCAAGTACAGCAGTACCTACCTGTAGCAGAGTTAAACTGGACAAGAGTCCACAAGTGTTCCTGCATCTGGTGACCTGCGTAAACAGAGGAGCGCAAGAAGACGCGGCCTGCACGGGATAACACAGATCTGCACTAGATGAAGACGTGTGTGTAGCACAGGAAAACAGTAGCAGTAGTAACATTTACATTTAGACATGTTGTGTCATTTAGTTAAATGTGAGGAAACTAGTTATAGGTGCTCCTTTTACATTTTGCACCCCACAGGAGGCCAGGGGTGTCATAGACCTCTCTGTTGGTATGTCTGCGTGGTTTGTCTTAAAGCTTGTTGTTAGAGGTTGATGGCGAGCTGGGCTTGCATGTTGGCAGCATAAATAATATAGTTACAGCTGTTTTTAGAGTTAAGTTAGGATTAGTTATTTATTCAATAAAGGTCTCAAAAATAATAATTCGGCATGCTAGAATGCTAACACATCTGCACACACTCACATCAAGTGTAATGACTATTGTCCAATTACATCTAATTACTAGCTAAACTTTTATTATAAATGTTGACATTGAATGTGTTAGAGTGCGATGACTGTCATTGTAGACGATCTCTGTGTACATACGTCACTGACTGTTCTGCATGTTGATTAAAGGGAGATGCCCCTCCTTAACCTCTCGATGGTAAGAAGCTGAGCGAGTGGCCCGATGCAAAACTGAGACAGGAGCATGTGTCCATGTGGCTTATTAGCTAGAGGCTAATATATCCATCCAGCCATCCATTTTCCAAACCGCTTATTGCCCATATGCGGGGTCGCGGGGGTGCTGGAGCCTAACCCGGCTGGCTATGGGCAAGAGGCAGGGTACACCCTGGACGGGTCGCCAGTCCATCGCAGGGCAGGCTAATATATGTGTCAGGGATGTCTACTTTGGCTGGAGACGGGAGAGAGTTCCGGGGTGGCAAGAGAGACAACCGCTGCAAGAGAGCCAACAGGTTATGGGCCCAGACATGCCCCAACCACACACGTGTATAAACGTGGGCCGCCGCCGCGATTTGGCGGAGATGAAGCCGGATACCATATCTGGGAAGCACGGGTGTGACAAACCGCCGGTTTGTTTCCCACTGAGCAGCGCCGGACTGTGCGCGCACACACACACACGCACCAGCTGATTGGCCGCAGAGAGCGGGTGCACACGCAATCGTGCGGGCCATTTGGACATTTCACCACCATTGCATCTTGTTACGCCGTTAGACTAACCACATACACTTGTCACTTTTGTTGGTTTTGGTTTCTTGTGTCAGTACTTACGTGTCGGGAGTAGTCGGACTCCCGCGTCGCGCCGGCAAAACCGGACAGCTGGGCGACGCTCACTTTTGACGTCATTGCAGTGTCGCCTCGGCGCGAGGCGCGGGTCCGACGAAACCACTTTTGTGGTTGTTATTATTTGGTCCTAGTCATTATTTGTGGGGTATTCTTGTGTTATGAATCTGAGAATTATTGTGGGAACCCGGGTGATTGATTTATACTTGTTTAAAGGTGAATATTGGGATTATAAATGTTTAGTTTCCAGAACGTTCTGGAAAATGGTTCCACCCAGTTGAAGGGGGCGGGGCCAGGCCTTTAAGAAGAGTGGCCAAACTCCCTTGTGGGGGAGAGTAGACTGGACGGAGAGCGAGTTGGTTGGTGAGAGAGTGTTGACGAAGAGACGAGACGAGACATTCCTTTTATTTGAGCAGTTTTTTTCCAGGTTGATTTCCTCATCCATAGTTGTCCTTATCATTCTGTTTTTTCTTTTTTTTTGTCTGTTGCACCCGCGGGGTTTTTGGAGCAACTGTAAATACTGCACCTGATTCTTTTCTGCACTATACTTTTGGACTGAATAAACTCACTATCTGCGAGCAAGCCATCTTTTTTTTGGTTGTTTTTGCACGGCGTTCCACGTCTCGAGTGAGCAGCAGGGCTCACTCACCACAACGGTCTAGCCTATTTAAAGACGATAGGTCTCAAAGATACCATCCTGGGAAGAGATTCAGCGGAAGATGATGCCACAGAGATTGGTAGGAGAAATGAACTTGCTTATGCAGAACTGTGCGGCTGTTTGGGTGATAAGACGCTAATGCTAATTCTCTACGAAGCCTCTGACAACGGGAATAAAAGTTTGGAGATATTGAGACCTCATTTTGAGTCAGAAGAAAAACCACAAATTGTTAGTTTATACACAGAGCTAACCAACGTTTTAATGGCAGACGGTAAAGAGTTAGCGCAATATTTAACCCGAGTTGAGAAAATAGTCACAGCGTTAAGAGACTCTTGATGGTCTTAAAAGGCCTGACAGAAGATTACAACCCATTTTCAGTTCATGTGACTCAAACAAAAGAGGCATTGACTTTCACAGAGTATAAAACGAGGTTGAGAAGTTTTGAATGCACACTGAAATACTGCAACAGAACTCAAAGAGATGAATTCATAAAGACAAAATCTACAGTCCACAGACCAAAGTATAAAGCCAAAGAAGAAAACTGCTTCAACGAAGAATGCTTTATTTGTGAAAAAGTGGGACATAGACCACGAGACTGCAGGGACAAGAAAATTAACGGTAAACACAAGAAGGAAAAAGATTCTACACGTGGCGGGAACAAGGTGTCTGCTATTTTACAGGATCCACGGAGCTACACACCCATGACCAAGAATGAAAGCCAGAAGAATGAGGAGCAGAACTCATTCGTTCTAAAGGTGAATGAACCTAAATCACAGTTTACACGACAGAAAGGTCTTCTTGTGGACAGCGGTGACTTTGTTTACATTGTGACAGATGAGAAAGGGTTCATAGCATTTGATGAGATGTTCCATCCAAAGAATCATGTGATGGAGTTGGCAGATGGGATACAGTATGAAGAAAGGTGATGCCCAAATCCAGATGATCGATGACAGGGGAAACGTGGTGAATGTGACACTTTCAAGCGCCCTGTTGATTCCTGAATATCCGCCTAACATCTTGTCACTAGACCCTGCAGCTTCTAAAGGAGCAAAATTCTATTTTGAGAAAAGCAACAGCAAGAAGATTTCCCCTGATGGCACAACATGCAGCATAAAGGTAAAAGGGAAACTGTATTACCTGGGCAGTGTGGAGAAACCAGACGAGAGCTATAATGATGAATGTAATACATGTTTTGACCTAAAAACCTGGCATGAAATAATTGCAATTATGGTGATATACTTAAACTTGAACCTGTTGTAAATGGCATCAAAATTAGAGAGAAGGATCACAAACCAGTAGAGTGTGAGATTTGCCTACAAGGCAAATTTACTCAAACAAGAAACAGAGAAGCAGATGTGAGAGCTAAAACTCCATTGGAACTTGTACACAAAGACCTGGGAGGCCCTATACCGCCAGAGTCTTTTGAGGGATACAAATATGCCATTACTTTTACCGATAATTTTTCAGGTGCCATCTACAGTATGTGTATTTTCTGAGGAACAAAAACAAAGCAGTGCAAGCTACAAAGCAATTTCTAACAGATATAGCACCTTATGGTAAGGTGAAAAGTTGAGACGATGGAACAGAATTTACTTCTGAGGAATATCAAACATTGCTAAGAGACAATCCAATAAAACATGAGAGGTCAGCTCCATACTCCCCCCATCAAAATGGGACAGCGGAGAGGAACTGGGGCACACTGTTTGAAATGGTGAGGTGTATACTGATTGAGTCAGGTTTACCCGAAAAGTTATGGCCTCATGCGGCCAGGATGGCTGCAGTGATAAAAAACAGGTGTTACTGTAAAAGAACAGGGGAGACACCATACTACCTCTTTACTGGGAAGAGGCCAGAACTGTCCAGAATGAGAAAGTTTGGTTCAGATTGCATTGTGTATGAACAAAATGAGAAAAAGTTAGATCCAAAAAGGGAATTTTTGTTGGTTTTAACAGACACCAACAGAATAGAAAAACACGTCTGATACATTTTATCACAAAGGGAAAGATGGAGATTCAAACACAGACTGAAACAGAACTGGGAGACTACCTCATATGGTGGGTAACAGGACCAATCAATGAAAGTCAGTCAGAAACAGAACAAATGAGGTCTGTTGAACAAGAGACAGACATCGGTACCGATAATCAAACTACACGTACGTCAAGCAAAGAAAGATCCCAAATACTTGGAAGATTATGAGTGCACAGTACAAGATAGTGAACTAACTATTGATTACTGTTACAGAACTACAGTTGGACTACCACAGACCTATGAAGAAGCTGTAAGGTCACACAGAGCAGGCAGGTGGAGAAAAGCTATGACAGATGAGATGATTTCATTCAAGCAAAATGACACTTTCTCTCTTGTACCTTTACCAGAGGGTAGACAGACAGTGGGGGAAGGTGGGTTTATGCTATAAAAGAGGATGAACAGGGTAAGGAAACATACAAAGCCAGGTATGTAGCAAAGGGGTACGCACAGGTTGAAGGACTAGACTACTCCGAGACTTTTTCTCCAACTGCAAGTTTAACGTCACTAAGAATGCTAATGCAGATAGCGACACAGCATGATTTTAAGTTACACCAGTTACACCAGCTGCATATCTACATGCACCCATTGACTACGAAATGTATATGGAATAGCCACAAGGGTTCATGTGAAGTCGGAGAAAGGGGAGGAACTGGTATGTAAACTAAACAAATCAATTTATGGTCTTTATGGTGGAAGAAACTGGAACATGATGCTTCGTGAGATTTTGACTGAGAATGAGTTTGTACAGAGTGAAACAGATAACTGTATCTACACTAAACTGTCAGACAATGAGAAGGTAATTTTGTAGGTATGGGTTGATGATATAATTGTAGCGACAAGCAACAAAATGTGTCTGAAAGTCAAAGATAAACTGAAAACTAAGTTTAAAATGAAAGATTTAGGAAAACTCTCTCATTTTATTGGTACTGACTTAACCCAAATGGATAAGATACTGTCAAAATGAGCCAATCCAGGTACATTGACAAGATTCTTAAAAGGTTTGGCATGTATGATCGTAAAGCCAAAGCTACACCCAGTGAAGCAAAATGTGATCTCACACCAGAAGGAGATCTAACAGACCAGAGGAAATACAGAGAAATGTTGGGCAGTCTCGTTTACATTATGAGCTGTACCAGACCAGACATTAGTTGGATTGTGAGTAAATTATCACAATATCTGGCAGAACCTAGGGAAAAACACATGACAGCTGTGAAACATGTGTACAGATATTTGAAAGGAACTAAAGACATTGTGTTGTGTTATAAAAGAGGTGTCAACAAACTGGAAGCGACTGGTTATTCTGATGCAGATTGGGCTAACGACCCAGATGACAGAAAGAGCATTACAGGTTATTTTTTCATCTTAAATAAAGGTGGTGCTGTCATTTCATGGAAAACCAAGGAACAACAAACTGTAGCATTGTCAACGTGTGAAGCAAAGTACATGGCCTTGGCACCCACAACCCAGGAAGCCCTTTACCTCACACAACTGTTGAAAGACATGGACTGTAACTTTCAAGACACACCAGTCAAAATCTTCAAAGACAATCAAGGAACTATACGCCTGGCAAAGAATCCTGTGAATCGTCAGAGAAGCAAACATGTGGACGTCAAATATTATTTCACAAGGTCCACTGTGTTAGAAGGGAAAGTTGTTCTAATTTACTGTCCTACTGAAAACATGGTGGCAGATGTGTTTATAAAATCTGTAACAAGAGTCAAGATTGAGAGGTTCTATACATACATGTTTGGTATGTAATATTATGATTGATGTGAGTGACATCATCGAGTAGAGTGCGATGACTGTCACAGTAGACGATCTCTGTGTACATACATCACTGACTGTTCTGCAAAACAGTATTATTTTTAGAAAGAGAGACAAACTCGTGCCTAAAGTGATCCACATTACGGAGCATCTGGCAGCAGATGCTGTGCTCCTAAATTGTTAAATTCACACATCTCTCTCTTCTGATGTGAACGACTGATACAGACAGACTTGGTATCATTTAAAAGCATGTAATCTAAACTATAAGACTGCGTATAGCTTGTTATTGTCAATAACATGTGAACGTTGCACATGCCCCTCATCCTAAGTCTGAATAAATGAAATATTATTTAAATACTAGTTATCAATGGAATGAAATTTATTAACCCATGGAGGTCTGGGTTTGGAGTCACACTTAAAATTGAAGTGGAAAAAAAACACTATAGGCTGATCCAGCTTTGATGTAATGTCCTTAACTCAGTAATGAGTGTGGCCTCCTCGGGCCTGTATGACCTCCCTACAATTCCTGGGCATGCTCTTGATGAGGTGGCCCATGGTCTCCTGAGGGATCTCCTCCCAGACCTGAACTAAAGCATCCACCAACTCCTGGACAGTCTGTGGTGCAATGTGGTGCTGTTGGATGGAGCGAGACATGATGTCCCACATGTCCTCAGTTGGATTCAGGTCTGGGGAACGAGCGGGCCAGTCCACAGCATTAATGCCTTCGTCCTGCAGGAACTGCTGACACACTCCAGCCACATGAGGTCTAGCATTGTCTTGCATCCTGATATACTGGCCTGTCTCCTGGTAGCGCTGCCGTGCTCTGGACACTACACTGACAGACACAGCAAACCTTCCTCCCACAGCTCCCATTGATGAAAGCACCGCCAGCATTCAAAAGTGAACAAAGCATCAGCCAGAAAGCAAAGAAACTGAGAAGTGGTCTGTGGTCACCACCTGCAGAACCGCTCCTTTATTGGGAAAAGATGTCAAATTGATGGTCAATCAGTGTAGCCTCCTACATGTGGGCAGCTTGATTTTACAGAAATGTGACTGACTTGGAGTTACATTGTGTTGTTTAAGTATTCCCTTTATTCTTGTCAGCAGTGTAATTACAGAACCCCATCAGAACATTTCTCTCCAGGTTAGCAAAAATACAGACTAACTCTAGATATTATTGCAGGTAGGGGGCAGCCACTTTACAGAGATGTGGAGCTGTTGCCGTCTTGATCAGAAAACATTGACAGAAATAAAACATTCAAACAGTACAGTTTAGTGGTCTTTATACTTATAATAATAATAATACTTTTCATGCATTGCATAATTGCATTATTTAATTCTTGATATGCTTGATTGCCATAAATGCCTCAACATCTTCCTAATGCTGATATTTTAGATCCCTTTTAGCTGTTTGATGGTTTAATATTTGCTTTATTCATTGGGCACCTTTATCGAGGTTAACTGGTCAAATATTTACACCATGCTTCCACTGGGATATTCACACCTGCAGTTGGTCACGCTGCCAGGACTCTCTTTACTCCTAACAACAAGTCAGAACATGTGCTGGCACAGAAAGTAGGAAATCCCACCTATTTTTCTAAGTAATACATACATGTAGAGCATAAACTAAACCACATCTGCCACTAAAGCTCATCATGTTTATAGATGTTATACTCATTTACACTGATCAGTCCATCACTATCCTGGTCGTTCCTGCGAAATATATCAGCTAAGACCTTCTCATAGAAAGGGTCGTCACGTGGCTTCCCTCCTTTTTCATACTCCAGTTTCAAATATTGTTTTACCTGAAAATAGACAGAAGAACATTTGTTTTAGTGCTGGTTCAATGTGCTGCTATGAAACATTTTACATATAATAATGTTCGCTTCTTACAGTTATTATCATTATTATTAACTATTTATGGGTATGATGTAACAAAAACACACTGTGGCCTTTTTTCTTTAAGTTGCACTTCTTTTGGCAATTAGCACAACTACACTATACTGTAAGTCTAAAAAACCAAAGAAGGGTGTTTTACAAACTGATACAGACCTATTTGACCTAAACGGAAAGATCTTCATAAATATAAAGTGATCCCAGGAGCCCTTTGTGATCTACTGTATGTTGTAACTAACATCTTATTGTTATAGTGACCTCAGATTTTGTGAGACTTTTGTCTTTATCAAGGTCCATGTGTGTGAAAGCCTCCATGCTGCGTGGTCCCCTGGATACAGAGTAGAGCTCCACCTCAAAAATCACTGTAGCGTTGGGAGGAACTCCAGCTATTTCAGCAGAAGAAACAAACCAAGGCATGATTAATAAAAATTACAAAAGTATTAATCATGACTCATGGTATGAGTCACACAGAACAGTGTTGTTATGTACTACTGCTTCCCTCTTTTTACTTATACTGTACCTGCTGCCTTTGGTCTGAAATAGAGTTATAGTTAGGGTCATATGACTGTAGGAGAGAAATTAACCGAAACCTATACAAGCTATGATGATTAAAGCCTGGAGTCTCGTTTTTACTTTTTAAGTAATAAAGAAAAGAAAAGCAAAACCAAGTGCAGAAACCCAGGCCAGACACCACCACGATCAGATCATCTATACAGCATTCAGGAACACTACATAAAGAGGTTAGCAGGAAATATGAGCTGAAGTTGACATTAGTTTGTACTCTGGTACATGCAAGAAAGAATGGAGAAGTAAAGACCTTCAAACTTCTGTACATGCTTACAGCACATGCCATGGAGAAGAGGGGAAGCGAACACTGTGCAGGGTGTGAGGCTCCGTCAAGTAACGTGCTGTGAAGAGAAAACACAGCATAAAGGTGGCTCTCGCCACAACAACAGTATTTTACAACACATATTTTACCTCAGATGGTAAACCTACATTACCAAGAAAACTACTCACAGTTATCCTGTGGGGAACAAATTGTGAACAGAAATCATTGTTATTTGGATTTTGTTACCTTTGCCTATTTCTCCAAATGCAAGTGAGGAAGGAACAGTTATCTTTCGTTTCTCTCCAGGACACATGTCCATCATCCCAATGTCAAGGCCTTTGATGACTTGTCCGACACCCACCACAAACCACTGAGGGTGTCCAGCTTTGTCTGAACGACTGGAACAGGAACAAAGAAAAAAAATAACATTGTGACAGTAAGTCAGAGTCACATTATAGGATCTGCAGGGTATGAAGTATATGAATCAATCTCGGCACATGTGCGCATGTTTTTAAGGTGATCCACTCATAGCCTAATGCAAGATCAGCTGAGTTGACAGATATTAATAAAACTGCATTATTTCACACTAAAACTGAGGATTTTTAATTTGAACGTACACAAATAAGATTTTAGTGTACAACGTGCATGTAAGTCCGTGCACGCACCACGGACTTACATGCACGTATTTTCCGTGCACGCACCAGATAGCAGGAGAACACGTAACAGTACAGTAATAACGTGTCACGTGTCAACGCATCGAATCAGGTTGTAAATATTATATCTGTCAATTCTTTTCGATTTTTTTCTCACCTGCAGTAGAACTGGGATCCATCTTTTGCGAGGAAGCCGTCGTAGTGGACATTGATCAGATCACCTCGTTTGCTCTTTGGAGAGCACAGTTCGGGCTTAAACAAAACTTCAATCTTCACCTCGGCCTCCAGCTCGTCTGCTGTGGCCCAAAGACAGCGCGCACTGAGCAGAGCACAGACAAACAGGACCAGTGTGCACATCGTTAGCTTCCTCAGCGTCCACCGTGTATTCGTGGCAACTTTTGAATCAGACGTTAGATCGAAGACGTGGAAAGCGTTTTTTTCAGAGCATATGGTTTTATTGTCCTGAGTTTGGTCTGTAAGGGGTTCACAGAGCCTCCCGCCCCCTGCCTGCCAGACCAAACACTGGGCTTTCTAGTCACTAATTCACAATCAACTGACAGCAAAGACATATATTTTGATGCCAATACGTAAGCCCTGCTTTTGGTTTAGACATAAATGCGTTCCTAAAGCAAGTTGAGTATCCCAGTTCTATAATTTAGTGTAAATGTAAAATGTAAAAAAACATTTGCCAGTAACTGAAAAAACATGAGCCTAAAAAATAAATAAATGAGGAAAAATTGTAAAACAACCTCTAAGGTAAGATGTAGTATAGTAGTATATAGTGTAGTATTAATGGAATATTACTGTTGTAATAACAATACAAATATTGTAGTACTATTACTAGTAGGGATAATAATGGCCATGCATAAATATGTCTGGTTGTTATTATTATTATGACAAATTTTCCCCATAGTGATGTTTAACTAACAGAGACGCTTTATCAGTTGATCTGAGAGCGTCAAGCCCGCACGGGTTTCCACCAATAGGAGCACAGGGGGCGTGTCCCTGTCGTCGTCATTTATTTCAGAACGCCGGCGCCGGTGAGTCATCTCCTCTCGGACTCTCAACGTGCTAACGCCTGCCTACAGTTGCAATAGTACATCTTTGGTGTCAAGACTTTCACCCTTATTGCCCGACAGGATTGAGATGTTACATTTTAGGGCTTCGGCAGTGCCTAAGGAGTTTTTCAACGCCACCCTCAAGTGTGTCTTGCCCTGTTCTAGACAGAAGAGCTGGTTCCCCTCCCGCCGCAGTTCCTTCGGCGCCGCCTCAGTTCGTGCCCGAGCTGTGGGTCCTCATCTGAAGGTCCTCCATGCCGCTCCCAGCCGGTCGACGCTCCGCACCGGGCCCAGTGCCGCCCCTGTCCGCTACTACTGCGTGAAAACTGAAGGGGCCGTGGAGCTGGATGAGCATTTGAAAAAGGATGGAGTCGGCAGCGAAGATAAGTAAGTTTGAAGCGCTGTCATGTGGAATAAACAGTTTGACTCCATGATATGGCGTCTGGTGACGCACGCAGGCGCCAGCGGATGTAGCAGCGTCATTACCGTGGTATTACGACCGCGTGAAGTTGTCTTTAATTTTTTCACTCAGCAGGTTCTTCACCTAAAGATACACATGTATTTATCATACACAGAACAACGTCCTTTATAATACTGTTCAACGCAGCTATGTTAGTTAACAGTTAGATCGCTTAGATCTGAGCTGGTGCAGTGGAAACGGGCGCGTGGTGCGTCAGACAGCGGCCCGCTGTTGAACGAAAGGCTGCTCAAAATGGCATCAAAGCCACTAAGACCATTAGATGCGTCTCCGTTTAGTGGTTTACAGACTTCTATCCCTGAAAGCCTGTGCAAAGTGTCTTGAAGGCGTCTGGTAGTTCCTTGTGTGACCTCCCGCTGTCACGCAGCCTGATGGTTGCTCTAGACTGTCACTGTCTGCTTCTGCTATACGGCAGTAACCGACATCTGCGAAATGAGTAGCAGATTATTTAGATAAAAACAATAACGTTACATCTCTGTCTTCTTTCTGGTACTTTAAACCATGATGTCTTAGCTTTGCTGTGTAAGTAGTTGAAGGTACAAGTAAAGCTCATGGCAATTTATAAAACTACAGAAATATATCTCAGGACAACTCTCTAAACTACCTAAGAACTAAGAGTTCAAGAAATGTTACCATATGAACAGATTTTTATTTTGACCAGTTTACACTGGGATAATTCCCACCCAAACTATAAGAGGCAGGATAGGATTGTCACAAACACATGCACCTGTGAGTCACATGTGGTCCTCAGTATGTCCTACATCCTCTCTGGGTCAGTAGCTTTTAAGCCTCAAGCAACTGAAGAAACAATGATACATGACTAAGTGTGTTCCCCTACAACACAACACACGCCCACACACACACACACACACACACACACACACACACACACACACACACACACACACACACACACACACACACACTTTAGTGATGAATTACACAAATGTCCACATTTCCTGGAAGGGGCTATAGTATGAGTAGAATGTAAGCTCCAGATACTTCCAGGAATTGGAGAATAATTTTTAAAACAAGTGAAAGACGAGGGCCTCCACTGCTGATGTCATTAAGATACCAGACCGCAGCAGCAAACACTGCTGCGAGCTCATGTGATAGGGTCCTAAGGTCTTACTGTAGAACATGGCCAAAAGTGGGAACACTGAGTCAGTCGGTTAGGCTGTTTCGATCTTTGCGTTAAGCTTATTCTATGAGTATTATAGGAGTCTGGACAGAAGCCAATCATACGTTGAAGCAAGGTAGAAGCTTCAAGGTAGAAGCTTATTCTCAGTTCTTAGGGTCAGTGCTGTCATTTATATTTTATGGATTAGAAGGTGTGTTGACACACTTGATGTGGGGTTTATCAGGTTACCCATGATCTCTCATCTTACATTCCCTTCAGAAATGGTTTTAACAAAAACAGGGAGGGAAATATCTGCTCTGATGTCCTAACTTTGAGATTAAGATACTTTGAAAAGGACCTGAATGCCAGTAGTAGGTTGAGCGGAAACCCACTCTCCCGCACTGAACTTAAATCCCACTAGGATGATGTGCCACTAAGGCCCTAAAGGTACAGTGATGAGCAGGAAGCATGTTCTTGGCTCACAGCCAGGAGCAATGAGATCAATTACAGCTTCAGTGGAAGTGGAGGGGATTAAGAAGCCCAAGTCAAACAAGGGACTGTTGAGATACTGTACATGACAAGTGATGTGTTGTTGTGACTGTTGTTACCTTGCCTGAGTAATCATCAGATTTTCTATGCCCTCAAGTTAACTTCTGAGAGGTTACGCTGCCTCCCTTTTACAGACACAGTCTGCTGCATAGTGACCTGCGGATTGGGCCTATGTGAAAAGGATTTACCTTGAAGATGTAAAAAGCAGAGTGTGGTGATATGAAGTGGGCTGGTGAAAGCTGGTCGTTAATACTGTGCCGTGATTCCACAGAGGTATAAATACTCCAAAAGCAAAAGGGGGAGAAAAACCTAGTGGAGCCTTGTATCCAGGAAACGCCTGAAGTGTTCTGCTTGTACCAGTGAGCACTCACCCAGCGGCAAACAGGAATGAGCCATCTGCTGCGAGAGAAAGATGACTCCTGCAGCTTAAGAAGGCCTTTTAGGTTGCAGTCACACCTGATTTGTTAACGCATTTTAAACACAAACACTGGCAGGTTGGGTTGGTTAGTGACAGTTGAGCAAAGCGCTTTGCTGGATGTGTGACATGTCTGCACCGTGATGCAGGAAAGCTGCCTGTGGTTGAATAACCAAAACAGGCCGCAGTTGTAAGGTGTAATTCAAATCTTGGTTTGACCTGGAAGCTGGTGATTCACAGTATCACTGTATTACAACAATACTGACGTAGTACAGACGTGTTTAAAAGATGCTGTTGGCCACTTGCGCTCGTCTGGTGTTAGAACACGGCGTCTTGGTGTCATGGTGCCGCCATGTGCCTCTCCGCTGTTTCAGAGCAGCAAGCGCACAAGCACAGCTCCAGTGCTAAAGAGGGAGGGTTGAAACGGGCCAAGACGAGTGGAGACGAGGGCGGCAGGGAGGAGCTGCCAAAGGAATCCTGGGATGGCCAGGCTGGCGCGTTGTTGTGTTGTGCTAGTCGTTTGTTTAAACAGTTTGCACTGAAAAGTTGGGTGGAGGAATGACGCCGCGGTGAGCACTGTCGCCTCGCAGCTACAGAGGCCCATGTTTGAATTCATTGATCGGTTTACCATTAGGTTGTTGGGCGATCTTTTCCATCTCTAGAGTAATTTGCACACACACACTGTGGACAGTGTCCTAAGAATCGGATGTCTAGAGAACTGATTATTGTCCCTACAATGGCATCTACAAAACTAAACTGCACGGTTGTGAAATTCTAGTTTTTTGCTCCTTTTTGCTGGGCTGAATTTGCTGCACAAGACAGACTGCTGAATCCAGCACATGAACAGGCCACAATGTTGGCTTTATTAATCCAAGAGCCATAAAGTGATGGGCAGAGGAATTACAGGAGAATTCATGGAATTCAGGCTGAGTGCTGCCACTGTAAAACCCTTGCGCTGGGTTTCTGTGATCGCGACACATCATCCACAATGAAGCAACAGGCTCCTGCTTTAGTTTCCAAATAATGGTGCATGATCAGTGAAGAAAGCAAATACAGATTCAAATTAGTGTTTGTGAAGCATCTATGAGAAAACCTAATATGCCTTCACACATTTATACATAATGAAAACATGGTAAGAACACACACACAGACACAGCTCTGGATCCATGTGTGCTGCACATTATAGCTTTCACTGAATTCCACACTAATGTGATGAGGCTGCATCAACAGAGACGCTTGTGTTTACACTAGAGGTGCTTAGTGTGGACACGCTGCTCTGATGCCAGCCATGCCTGCATGTTTGTGATGTTACAGTGTGCTATCGTTCACCGTCAAAGTTTACTTCTCGTATGTCTAGTCGTTTTTCCAGAGGTCGCTTAACTGTTGTTAATGTTTGTTAACCACTTTTGAACCTAGGAGGAGAAATCCAGGGATTCTCCCCAGTCTGGAGGATTTGCTCTTCTACACCGTCGCAGAAGGTCAAGAAAAGATTCCTGCTCATAAATTTCTGACAGTAAGTTCACGCATCATACTGTTTCCATGCTGTGCACTCACAAACAGGTTTCCCTTCCTCCAGACATTTGTTTTGCCTTTTTCTGTTACATGGCAGTTACTGTTCTTTTATTATTATCTTAGGCACTTAAAACCACAGGGCTTCGCACAGGAGATCCCCGGCTGAAAGAATGTATGGAAACGCTAAAGGAAACTCTGAAGAAGACGTCAGATGGTGTAACTCTGGACAGGCAACAGTTTAAGAAGTAAGTCTGAGTCTGAGGTGTCGTAGCTCCATTACATCCAATTACCAACAGGGAGTTAATGAGTTATAACACAAATTCAATCAATGTACTGTTATTATTAATATATTCATCAGACTGCATTTGGACATTACCTACTGTTTTGCATTACTTCCATGTAACTTACCCTTCAGGGTCTAAAACAAAAACCCCTTTGACCTGCTGGAGGCACTGGGACTCACTAGTAGTGTGATGTTCAGCTAGGACGCCCCTGTTTTATTGTATTTGCTTTAGAAGTAACCAAGAGTCATTTATTATATTTAGGAAGCGCATCTTAATTTAGTTTCTTTAGTTCTTAATGTTTACTAAGTTATACTTGAATCAATCAATGTAATAATTTCTATGCACCTGATTAAAACTGTCATGAATAGGTTTCAGCTTTATCTGGCATTCATGTTTCACAAAGCTGAAACATTTTCTGCATGAGACATTATTAAATGTAGATGCAAATACATAATAGCTTTAGTAAGTGGATAATGTGATCCATGAATCTGTAGTGTGGAGTGTGCGGTTGTCCATCACTACGTGGATTCATCTGGATCATAGATTAATGTAATGGTGAATCTTCTTCATCAGCCACTTTTCTTAACATTCACAGAAGTTTGTCAAACTTGAGGGTTGCTAACGTGGTTGGCAAACTTTTTCCGTAACTGCATGCAGTCACATGTTTGAGCATGGTGTTTGTGGTTTGTCCATTAGGTGTGTCCAGAGCAACATTGTCCTGCTCACTCAGGCCTTCCGCAAGAAGTTTGTCATCCCAGACTTCCAGTCCTTCACCTCCCATATTGATGAGCTGTATGAGAATGCCAAAAAACTCACAGGAGGGCAGGTGTGTCCTTAAAGCCATGTCTGCTTCTTTCCTTCCACTCTATCATAACTATCATTTAATCCTCACAGATTCATTGCCTGTAGTCTGATCAGCCAAGGTCAGCGAGTATCTATGGTATAGAAACTGTTGGTTGCCGCCCTAACACCTCATGAAAGAAATATCTTCCCCCAACATGCTAAAGTGTTACAGTGGTGTTCCCCTCAGCGGTGAACTGGCTGCTGGTTTTACACACCGATGCAGGTTTTCCTGCCTAGCGGCGTTTTGTCTGCTGTAGGGTGTCAGCTGCACAAACTTTCAATGCAAGGTCATGGAGAGGATGATGGGTGCGGTTCGTGGACGCTAATGATCCATTGGGCTGCCAGCATTTTGACCTGAAAGCCGCACTTCATGAAATGAACCAGAAGGTCAGGAGAAAACGATCACAGGATAATAGATATGGAGAAACAGCAGCTGCAGCGTCACCACTGAGCCATATGTTTCCCCTCAGTTCTTCAGATGTACAACAAATTAGCCAAGCAGGGAATATAATTACCCCCCTGTATTCAATATTTGTGCTTATGTGTTACGATGTTAAGGAAATAACTATTTTAGGAGCAGCAATTGTAAACAATCAATAAATGCATACTTACCTCTGCACAAAGCAGGAGAGTCTAGGTCAGGAGATGCCCACTGTGGTTTTGGTGAGGCGTTGTGTCTAAACAGAAGCTGCAGGATAATAATGTGAAGCACCATGTGATGTAGGGAGGAACCTTGAACCAGGAGCTGACCTGACCTGGTCTGTTACTTCAGGCATTGTGGACGGGTGCCAGCTTTCCACTGTGACCTGATCTGTAAGGTGATCCTCTGCTCACTGGCCTCCTCCAACCACCTTACCTCTCTTACAGGTTGCAGACTACATTCCTCAGCTTGCCAAATTCAGCCCTGACCTGTGGGCTGTGTCTCTGTGCACGGTTGATGGACAGAGGTGAGCCAGCCACGAGCCCAAAGCTCTCTCTGCCATAGCGCATTTCTGTTTTTTGTTAGATGTTGTACAGTTAGTCACGGGTGCACGTCAGTTAAGTTACAGTAAAGTTGTTCATGTAAGATGGTAGAATTCCATAGGTTAGTTGTGTTTGTGTAACACAGGAAGTCATAAAGATAACATTAGCAAAACAACAGTCTCTTATCACATTTACCACTTGATAATGTTTATGGTTGTCCCTGATGGAGAGTGTTGTTGTCGAGGCCCTGATGCTGAATGTTATACGTCTGTTATAGACACACAGTCGGAGACACAAAGGTTCCGTTCTGCCTGCAGTCCTGCGTCAAGCCTCTGAAGTATGCTGTCGCGGTGCACGACCACAGCACAGAGTATGTGCACAGTTTCATTGGGAAGGAGCCCAGTGGCCTGCGCTTCAACAAGCTTTTCCTGAATGAAGACGGTAAGACTTATTCAGAGCTCATTAGCATATAAAGTGGGTGTGGATTTCTCAAGATGTTGTAATAGAGCTCTGAGTGTGAGAATGGAGCACAGCCCATTATTGACTCTTGGACACCAGGTAATGCCAGTAGCTCTAATCTGATTCCTAACCTTGTCGTGCCAGTCTGTGAGTATTTTGCCTGTTATCTGTCCAGACAGACGCATGTTTGTCCTGTTGTGAGAGCAGATGACACACCAGTGAGAAAGTGCTGCTGTACGAGGAGTTAGGGATCAACACCTACACACGCACATCCGAGCACCTGCCTCACTAGAAAACACACAGTTTTAGTTGTTAACACATTATTCTGAACTGGATTGGTGAAAAGTGTTGCTGCTCTGAGGCTGAATTCATACATGCTGTATTTTTTTACAACCCAACTATCTGAGTAATGCCTTGGGTGGGGCTGAGCTCTGCGTGGACATGATGTATCTGTATACATAGCTCTCATAAAACCTTCTAAATATTTACTCTCTGATCTTTGTTAACCTAGTTATTAACGTCTTGTTCTGCAGATAAGCCACACAACCCCATGGTAAATGCTGGCGCTATCGTTTGTACTTCACTGATAAAGGTAAAAGCAGTAACAGAGTTTTTTTCCCTTCACATGTGTGTTTATTGTCGTGTGTGTTTGTGTGTGTGGGGGGTCATTCCTACTATGGAGCCTGTCAATTATCTGCTTTATTCAGTAGATGAAGGCTACTATACTGATATATATTGATTGACTATCTCCTAATAACCTAAATGTGTTTAAACCTGCTAAGGAAAACTCCCAATGAGGTCAACCATAAAACTCAGTTATGTGTGTTTGTACTGATAATAATACAGACCTAAAATTCAACCACCCCAGCACACACACTGTTGTCATGAACTGCTCAAATTTACACAGCAACATCTGCTCATGAAGGTTAAATGCCTCCACTACTGAATTAGTTTGACGACAACCAAACATCAGACAGAAGCACAGGTTACCTGTGAAGTAATTGGCGGCGCTGCCTCACTGATGATTGATGAACAGTTTATGGTCACAAACGCTGCTCGCTAGTTTTCACAATGATAAAATGAACCTCTTTTTATTTTAAATACTTCAGAATTCTGGTGTTTTACTGTAGCTGTAGTTTGTTTCTTAAATTTAAATTCAACCAAGCTCACCGCTGTAAAGTTTAGTAAATGGAATTATATGTTATGGTACTGTAGCATAAATAATAATTCAAGGACATATTTATGCAGGCTAAATTCCATTCCAACAGTGAATCACCACCGGTTCTGTCCTGTTAGTTGTATTCGTCCCATTATTTTCAGTCCCCTCTTGCCGTTCTCAGCCTTGCTGTCAGCAGGTGCAGGTGGATGCTTCAAATGCTCTATGAAGCCACCGTGTGCCAACTGAGCAGCAAAAGAGTCACACGTTTCTCATGAGTAGACAAAAACAAATCTGTAATAAACTGACATTTATTTATCATTTGTGTAAATGCACTGAGGCCAGACAGCTGCTTCGTGCTGCCTGGATGCACTGCTGACGGATCTCCTTGTCTCCATTAGAGTTTGAACTTTTACTAAATGTTGAAGTGTTCCTTACAAACCTTCATTATTGTATTTGAGGAAACATACTCGTAACCTTTGATCTTTGTTATCCTAGTACTGTAACTAGACTGTATGCCAGCCTTAGAACCGTACTCCTGTGGTGCAGTAGTCTAGCCAACGCCACCCAGACATGTGCATATTAATTTTTGATGCAGCCTGAGGAAACTTGTATGTGCAGGTTGCTCCTCTGTCCCACAAAAGACCTGTGAAATGTCCTGCTGTGCTGCGTAGCTCACACTCAAAGACATCACACGATGACGATGTGTGTCTGTGTCCACATCCACCCACCACTGTCATCCGTGTCTACGTGTGTAGTTTGGTTGTTCTTAACTGAACGTTGTTCAGGCTGCCCAGTGAGCTGGCCCGGCTCTTTGCCCAAACTGTTGTTACTTGGTGCTTGAAGGCTACATGTTGCTGTTTTTGTATGTTGCATATTTTCCAGACTTAGGAACTGAGGGAAATAATGACTGCTGCTGCAGGTCAAATGACGTTGGTAATTTTTTCTTCCTTTTCCATATCTATCTCCTGGCACTCTCCCAATCCCGTGACTCCCCCCTTCTCTCTTTTTTCTCATCAGCTCAGTAGAAACCCCATTTAGTGAGTCTTTAACATCTCCATCAGTGTCACTTATTTTTTCTTCTGTTCAGTAAAGTGTAGATCTTGAAATGTACGTCAGTCTCACGTTGCCTTGTTAAATGTAAAGTTAAAACCATACAACATGTATATAGGTAAATATTCTGAATTTATAACAAATGCTACAGCACTTTAAATGTGCATGCGTGTCTTCTTTTTCTTTTGCTGTGTTTTCTTTTCGGGAATAGGCTGAATCATCATCAATCTGCTTGTGACTTGTACACTGAGCTACAAGCTGTGAATTATACCCAGAGGAAGACATTCATTTCTCCCTCCTTTCCCTCCCTCCCCACCGTGTTGGCTGCAAGGCTCATTGCACTTAAAATAAAGTACACACCAAAGACTATGGTGAAAATGCACTTAGGATTAGATTGAAAATGACAATGATACTAAAATCCATGTTTGAGACCAAATGACGAGACCTAACGCTGAGACATGTTTGTCTTATCGAGCTAAGCTGGTATTTCACATGTCTACTACTACATCTCTCTTTAACTTCCAAACAATCCCCCTTTGTAACCTATCTGCAAATCAATCTTTATATTAATACGTCGTACTTGTATAAAACTTGGCAAAACTCATTTGATTTTAATCATAACAAACCTTTATCTAATTCTCTAGTTTTCAGTTGTAATCGGTAGAATTTTCATTTTTGTGTAACTTTGTGAAGCATCCTCTGCCTCATCTTTAACAGCATATTTTTTCTTCTTTCTTCAGCAAGGTGCAAGCAATGCCGAAAAATTTGACTACGTGAGTATAAGAATTATTATGTACATACATAGTGTATGTAAAAGCTGTTATTGATCTAATTTAGGTATATTCTATGGTCAGGATCAGCTTGGATGGTATGACTGTGTTAAAGTCTGAATGTGCTGTTAGTGTTCAGGTGTGTGGGCACAGAGCAGTGCTCCTATTACTGATAGGGGTCCAGTGTGGGTGGGAGGCTGTCCTTTGGGTGAACCAGTCACTGGATTTAAAGCATGCTGGCACCACTGCTTGGGCGACAGACAGGCTGAGTGTGAAACCCTCAGCCAGTTGGCTGAGAGCACGTGCCCAGGGATGCGGTTAGGACCAGCAGCCTTGTGTACGTGCAGACATCTGTGATAGTGAGTGTGAGGGGCTGGTGATCTTGGGTTGGTAAAAATCTGTGGCTGTAGGGATGGGATTTCTGGGCCTGAAGTCATGACCTGGATTCTTTGCCACATGCTTCAGGTTTTGTTTATTCTAGCATCTGTATACAGTCGCCTTAGTCGTCACTTGATAACATTGACCTTAGTTTGGAGAGTGGAAATAAGACACAGCTATTCTATATTTAGACATACTACTCAACCGTGGGCGGCCTCTAACTCCTGCTTGTTTTTCCAGGTTGTGAACTTTCTGAAGAGGATGGCAGGAACTGAGTATGTGGGTTTCAGCAATGCCACGTAAGTCAAGTGTCATGTCTTGGCTTCCATGTTTCTAAATCTTTTGTGTGCCTTATTCGGGACTTGGGGCGTTGTTGGCTATGCTCCCAGTGACCTCTGCTTGTGACCTCTGGGCCAAGTCACAGCAGGTGTTTTTAATCGCCTCCTAACTGGCTCCACACCCTAATGCCCTTAAAAGCTAAATCTGAAACCTCCATCTGCAGCATGTCACATGCACAAGCAGCATAAACAGACCTGTCACACATTTCTCACATGGGCGTGCATGTCAACCAGGATCCTCCAGTGTCCAGCAGGTTTTATTTGAACCGATCAAAGGAGAAGGAATCACATCAAAGAGAAGCAAAGCTGGCAGCAAATGTTGACATGGAAACAGAAGATTGTGGCACCAGGAGTTCTTCCCTGTGTTTGTAATGGATTTCAGGAAGGTAGACTGTAATCAGCACCTGTGCTGTGATGTGAATGATTTATAATGACTCCACATGCACGTCCCTGGTAGAGAAACCTGCTGGGCCTCATGGCCCACTGGTCACACAGCGTGAACTCTGTACTCACATGAGAGGTGGGATGACAAACACTCATGCTGTGTGTAATGGGAGTATACTACTCTTTGTGTGACAGGTTTCAATCCGAGCGTGAGTCAGGGGACAGGAACTTCGCCATTGGATACTACTTGAAAGAAAAAAAGGTGGATACTCACGCTTCCTCTGTCTGGAGCTCATGTTTAGACTGATTTTTGATACTCTATTTAAATTACTCATTCACATTTAATGTAATGTAACAAATGATTCTCTATTTGTTTTTATTATATAAATTAGTTTTTGTGTGAAGACACTGGAATTTTCAAAAGCAGATTCTGAGTTTTTGCAGCTCATGAACCTGTAATCGTATTTAGAGACATTCTCTTTGATCAGCTGATAAATGTTCCTCTGTTTCCCTGCAGTGTTTTCCAGAGGGGACAGACATGACGTCAGTATTGGACTTTTACTTTCAGGTTAGTGTATTTATGAGACAGGTTTGTTCGTCAGCGCAGAATAACAAGGCTTTTCAATGCTTTATGTTATCAAATTAATTAGTGTCTGAGATTTTTTGAGCCCCAATATTAACTACAAGACCCTTGTTCACACTTCCAGTTCACATTTCTCCCTTAAAAGCAAGCTTAACAATAACCACAGTGACACAAATACATCATAAAAGCTGATAAGTCTCAACTCAAACAAACACTGAAGAATGTGAATATATACCTTCTGAATATGCTGTCATGACATTGTCAGATCGACTGCCACCATGATGCTGTTGTCTATAATGATGCCCCTTTCTTTCATGTGACCCTCTAGCTGTGCTCGATCGAGGTGACGTGTGAGAGCGCTAGCGTCATGGCAGCCACCCTGGCTAACGGCGGTATCTGTCCCATTACGGGTGAACGTGTGCTGAGCCCCGAGGCCGTGAGGAACACCCTGAGCCTGATGCACTCCTGCGGCATGTATGATTTCTCAGGACAGTTTGCCTTCCATGTGAGTCAATGCACACTTTCTACAAGCTCTTCTTGTCTAATTAGCTCTAACATGTTTGTAAATGTAGATTTCCTCAGTACGTTACAGCAACAGTTTCTTAAGTTACTGATTGAATTTTAACCACACAGTTTGGCTTAATAAATCATGTGGGTGCAGCAGTCATCACAAAGCCCAGAGCTGTTTCCCAGGAACCCTCAACTATGTACAGCTGTCTATTAAGAGTTTTCCCACAGGGATCAGGAAAGTTACAAATAAAGGTAAAGGTCAACCAATATTGAAGTCCTAATGATTGTTCCATATAACTGTCATCTGGTGGAACAGTGCATCTTCAGAGCCCCCACCCTGAGGGTGAGCTCAGGGGTTGTGTCACAGGAGGGTGTGTTTTATTGAAGACACATGCTGATAGCAGAGACACGCAGCGAGAAGAATGTGTGGAAACATTTTCAGCATGAATCATCCTTCATCCGTCAGTCAACTGTGACAGACAAAAAACAAATGACAGTCTTTTATTTTTGTAAATCTACTTATGACATTTGAATTTGATGACAATTATTTGTCCTTTTGCTTGAAGATGATACGCGATAGAAACTGTTTTCTAGCCTTGTTTGTTCCACACAGCTGATCTTCTCTTCTCTCAACCTGTTGCAGGTTGGTTTGCCAGCCAAGTCTGGGGTAGCAGGGGGAATCCTGCTGGTCGTGCCCAACGTGATGGGCGTTATGTGCTGGTCGCCTCCTCTCGACAAACTGGGCAACTCCGTTAGAGGGATCCAGTTCTGCACGGTGAGTAAAATCTGTGTGACAGTAGCATGACGTTGTTTATCCACATCAAGTACTGTAAATGTGTGTGTTTCCAAGCATATACATTCCTCAGGCTGTTAATGTTTAGTAACTGTCCGACAGTGTCCTTGAAGTGCCGTGTTTGTCGTACACCTGGAGCAACTGGACCTGTTTATGAGTGACGATGGTTCATTAATATTTACCTAGATGTCATATACAGATGGGGAAAACATCACACATAGATCCATGTGTTTACATTTATTTGTCCTTTGTGTCCAGGACCTTGTGGAGCTTTTTAACTTCCACAACTACGACAACCTGAGGCACTTTGCCAAGAAGCACGACCCTCGCAGAGAAGGAGGAGACCAGCGGGTAAGGACCTTGCTTCTTCTCCTCACACAGAGTAACACAGCTCCTCCTCCCAGATCAACCAGGTTCCTGTCAATAACATGTTGGCATGTGCATAAGCCAATGAAGCTCCTTGTCCCCATTTTCTCACTACCTTTAGATTCGATATGAAGGTTGCTGTCATACTGCAGGTCCTTGCTGCTAGTAGCTGGGTCCCTTCAGTGGATATGTCCACCTCTTGTGGAGTCTCCGGCACATACGATATACGATACTTTTTGACTCATTTAACAGAATAGTGTGTGTGTGTGTGTGTGTGTGTGTGTGTGTGTGTGTGTGTGTGTGTGTGTGTGTGTGTGTGTGTGTGTGTGTGTGTGTGTGTGTGTGTTTGTGAGAGCTTTCTGCTGAGGAAGTAATGTTGTCTCAGTAATGCTAGAGGTCGTTTAGCTGTTGCTCTGGTGCTTCATTCAGGGGCAGTTTATTCATTCATTCTAGAGGTGAGACCTGGACCATGGACTGTTAGAACCCTAGTTACCATATTAAGAAAACCATGTTATTGGGAATGTGAATGAGCAGTGTTACTTTTCGAACGCGATGCACACCCACAACACACTGCACATACAACCTCCCCTTTGGGACTGAGACTAATTTATTATTCGTGTCGATTGAAACAGCAACAATCCTATGGACCCATGGATTACGAGAGCCTCCAACAAGAGCTAGCTCTGAAAGCCCCTCTTTGGAAAAAGGTGTCCCCCACTGAGTCGCACCAGGACAGCTCCACCACTGTAGTCTATAGGATGGACAATGTTGGCAAGTGAAACTCAGAAGAAAAATAAAGGAGACGTGTTCGTCCCCCACATCCACTCCCAATCTTTCCAAACCTCCCACAAATACCACCATCATCTTTCCTCCACTTGCAGTATTTATATATAAATTATGAATGAGGATTATTTATTACTTGGGAAGAAAGTTACTTTGTGAATTGACTGGTAATTTAAATTTGTGATGGAAAATGAATTTGTACTTGTTTTGCTCTGAATTCCAAATGACCTCTTAGCCTCCAGCTGCTTGTTGCCTTAGCATGTGTAGGACCTGATGCACGGTCACACAGTTCTGCTCTTTTTTCATCTCCACCTTTTATTATACTGCTGTTTTGTCTACATAAGACAGAATCCCTTTAAGATGTAGCCTAAGTGGCTTGACTCTGCTCGTGCACAGCGGTGGTACAGTCAACCTTAGGACTGGTTGAGTGACTGCTTCTGTCGCTGCGGCTCTAGCCGGTCTAAGACACCACCCGAGACCAGTTGCACAAGCAAACAAAGAAGTGAGATGTCTGAAACCACACGCTGCAGGTTTTTTATGGGATCCACTGGACTTTTTTGGGCCACTGCGATGCTGTAGGGGGTTTCTGGTGTTGCCCCTCGCAGTTTGAGTGGATCAGTTCTCACTGAACCACCGGCAACTGTGTGGTTTATGGGCTTCGCTCCCAACTTCTTACTCTGCTTTACTCTGGACACAATGATACACTGGTATAAAGGTCACGAACATGATGCTAAGTGCTGCTGCCTGAAACGTGCCTGTAACTCAGAGTCAAGACATTTTATTTATATTTCTATATATTTACATTAATCTCTTGAGGTGTGACAGGGCTCCTCCTTATGGCAGATTTTATTTGATAGTACATTTCAGATGATGATGATTGTTGTGTTGCTGCCTCAGGCTGTGACTTGTTCTTCGTATGAGATGGTGAGCAGCCACCCTGACTGGGTCCTGTCAGGGGTTTTCATGTTGGTTCCCTGCCTGTAGTGCTGTGAAACATTTAGCGTGTTTCACTGTGGACTATCGAGATGTCTCCTTAATCACAACATGAAATCACCCTAAAGGCTCTGCTCACTCCTGTTCATCCACAATCATTTGTAGTTTTCTATATGCATCTAATACAAAAGTAATGCAGGAGGAGAGTTAGTAGAAAACAAGTTCTTTATGTGATGTTTATGTTATGAAATTCTGGCCCTCATTAAAAGCAGCAGGTAAATTGTAGGACACAAATAATCATAAATAAATAATTTTTTACATTTAATAACAGATTGCGTAATAATTGCACATGCTGTATTTTGCCAGCAGTATATTAATCTGCATTTGATTCTCATTTTACAACTGTAGTTTTTCTATTTCTTTCGATGAGAAACTAAAACTGCAGTTTTAGTTAATATGATCAAACTGCGTATTCAATCAAAGTATGTGTGACGTGAGCGAGTGTCAGACGTTAATGCAGTATGATTCCAGTATTGTTCTTGAGATCCCAAAGTGTTACTGTTCCATGAAGGTTCTACATGTTTGTTTTCATTTACATGCAGTGAATTACTGCATGTAAATACGTAGGTATTTACATATGTCATTAAATATGTAGGTACGTCATTTAAAGCCTCTGTCATTCGCACGTGTATACAAAAACAAAAAACACTTTTCCACAGGAAGATCAGCGATGGCTCACTTTACATTGGCTGCAGTGTGGCCAAAGGGTTGTAACAGGTTGTTTATCTTGATAGTTCATCATTCCCAGTTTGATGCAGGAAACGTGAGCGGAGCAGCATCACTACATTTAAAATCAGGTCTTAGTGTGAGCTGATGCTGGTGTAGTCCTCCTCTCTTGCTGGATTCATATGATTCCCCGAACAAAGAGGTGAGCTCACAAACGCAGGCTGCATCACTCCGGTTGTCTCAAGTGGGAGCGTTGGGATCTAGGGCCTCATCTCAGGCATCAGCATCACTGCGTTTTCCTCGTGTCTAGGCCCTATTTGCTGCTTCTGAGTTGTTTAGCCTTGTGACCCTGCACCCGAGTTGTTATTAAAGGCCTATGAACTGTATTACTTGAAGTTTGCTCTCATTCATCACACTGAATATTAATGTGTGTAATCATAATAGACGGCTCCTGAATGCAGGTTCATGTATTTCCACTGAGATCTTGTAACTGATCCCACTCATGTATGTGACTTTTTCTGTCTCATTTTCCATGTTGTATTCGTATTTGTGATGTCTGATATAATAAAAGTCTCCTTAGTCACAGACATCATGTGATTTAGCTTCACTGAATTCCTTTGACATGCTTTCATATAAACGTCTGTCACTCCCATTTGCTGACCTTGGAACTGTAGGGTTTTCCAATGTTTAATATCAGTAATATCATCAATTAATTAATATTCATAATATTATATGATAGAATAGAATAATTAATATGATCAATTTCAGTTTTTAAGTATCTCTTCTTAGGAAAGAATTTAGGATATTATTGGTCAAAAAGAATGAGAAAAAATACATTAAAATGTTTGGAAAGGTTTTCATATTTTAAGCATACTATCCAAAAAGGCAAGACTCCCGGAGTAGATGAGACTGTACAGTTCCATGGTCAATTGCGTTTTTTATTTTTATTTTTTTATTTACATGGTTGTAACTCATAAACTGTCCTGTCTGCTCAGAGGAGGAGACGCCACTAAGATATCACCTGGTCTTCTTCCATTTCTAAAATACTAGTGTGTCGAGTTTTATGTTTGACTTGCAGACATGACAGTTAAGTGATTTATGTTGCCTTCATGTTCCATGTGTAAAATCCAATAAAATCCTGTTGTGAAACATCTTCTGCCCTCGCAACTGTTCTTTAATGGCAGCGACCAGCTCCTCGTAGAGAGTATTCATTGAACTCTCCCTCCCTGGCCGATCTGAGGCGTTTTGCTTGTATGGTATGACGTGTTGTCCACAGCTCCCTGTGGGCGATAGCAGCGAAGGTTTCTTTTAAATACAGATTGCATTAAATCAACAATTTTTAAAAGTTTAAAATGAAAATAAAAAGTAAAATAGGAAGTATTAACTTTAAAATACTTTTTTTAGCTAAACCAAACATGAACTTTGCTTCTTCAGATGTGTGTAAGACTGTTTTTTGTGAATTCAAGTAATGTTTTTTACTGGTTTTTGCTGTTGTTACTGACTAACCAGCTGCTGCTGGGAGCTTCATTGGTTCCTTCGTTTGCTTCATTCTGTGCTTTTTTTTGTGATGATCATCTGATTATTCAACATGGTCTGGTCAGTTCAAGTTTTCACTTAATGAGACGGACAGTACTGTATCTAATAATATACATGTCAACATTGTACAACAGGATCAGCTGTCTTCACAGGATTTGTTCCATGTAACCATAACGTATGTGGTTCCCTGAAGTGTCGTGATGGGATCTGTTAAGTCACTGGTTCAGTGTTGTCAGTAGTGTAATACAACAGGTTTCTGTTGTCTCAACTCTGCATTTTGCTTATAGGAAGATTAGCTCCTGTTGGCCGGTAAGTCCTGGTTGATGCGACGGTTCATAGCTTGAATAACAGAATAGTTTGCATAGCTTTTGTAATTGTCTAGATGTAGCTTTGTGTCCAGTGAGCTGATAACAGTAGATACAGAAACGTTTCCTACTAATCCTCTAGTCTGATTGTACCTGCTGGTGTTTATGTTGATGGTAGAGATTCTGCAGGGAACCTGTGGTGCTTCTGTAAATGTCCTCTGTGTCTGTGTCCACAGGTCAAATCTGTTGTCAACCTGTTGTTTGCTGCCTACACAGGAGACGTCTCGGCACTGAGGAGGTAACGGGTCACACGCTTATGAAGGTGTATAATGATGAAGCATAGTTACACGGAGCCAAAGACATCATGGATCACATGCTCACTGATTGAAACCTTCTGTTTCTTCGTAGGTTTGCTCTGTCATCCATGGACATGGAGCAGAGAGACTATGACTCTAGAACAGCTCTGCACGTGGCAGCAGCTGAAGGTAATGCGCACAAACCACTATCATGCTGATGATGTCAGATGTACGTGGACACTGCCACTATAACAGTATAATAGTACAAGAATGGACCCAGGCTTAACCCAAACATCAGCAGCATCATCTGCAGGATGTGCAGTGGGCCCCATTAAATAATCATAATCTGAAAGGAAGATAAAAATAAAAATCGAATCATTGGGTTGGAAAAAGAACCAAACACTAGGTCAAGTGACTAAACCCACGCAGGTGGAACTAAGCACCTCGTCACTGGCACAAGGGTTGTTTGACGCTGAATTGTGATCAGTGGTGCAACTGAACACAAATGAGTCCAGATGTAACCAATGGCAAAGTGAATCCATCATATCACGTAGAGCTTCCTAGATGTATGTTGTGCAGTTTAGAGTTAGGGAAACCCTTGGGAGGAAGGTTTATTTTCCACGGTGATTATGATCCAATGACCACATCAGCGTCTGAGGTCTTTGTTTGGGCTGAACAGAACAAAGCTCTGAGGTAAATTTAGAATGACAGTCACCATCGCATTAACTAAACAAAAGGGACCAATAGAGAAATGCAGTAATTTACGAATTGAACGTGTTTGGTCATTTCTTTGACATGTATCTTTCACATATACTGATAAATACATGTCTGGTTTTAAAGGGGAGGGTTCTGTAGGTGACTTGTAGTGGTACATGTACTGTATGTGAAGGGAAGCCATGTGCTGTGATTTCAGGACACACAGAAGTCGTCCGCTTCCTGCTGGAGGCCTGCAACGTGAGCCCACAGCCCAAAGACAGGTGAGTGTTTAACGACTGGATCCCTTCAAAGCAGGTCATCAGTTTCTTCTTCTCAAGGCTCTGACCCATATGTGGAAACAGTGGGAAACAGTTGCATTGTTGACACAACTGTAATAATTCTATCCTTATTTGTTTTGGCACAGATGGGGGAACACCCCGATGGATGAGGCGGTGCACTTTGGCCACCACGAGGTCGCCACCATCCTGCAACAGTACCAAGAGAAAAACGTCCCACCTGCCGGGGCGGATGCTGGTGGGGCTGACACCAAGCCGAGCACAGACAAGAGCCTGGACAGCCTGCTCTAGCTGCTCCAGCCTCTGGTCCACCCTGTTTGTAGGTCTGAATTATTCATTAGCTTCTCTCTGGTGTCATCAGGTGCCCTTGGTTGTCTGACTTCTATACTCTGATGTGACGTGTATGAGAGTCCTCACATATCAGGACCGTTCAAACAGACAAAATCTAAGTATCTGTATATTACACATTTAATCTGCTGAAACTGTAAAACATCTGTTCAGTTCCTGTTCCGGTATATGGCGTGTTATTCAGGTCTAAGTATGTTCTGGATTTGCGTAGGTGACAAGTGATTGGTGATCTCTCCCAGCAGCATGAACGTGTTGACATCTGAGCAGGGTTAAGGAACTGTTACAGCGGCAACACTTGCAATACAGACAGTTTATTTATTTCGGAAAAAGAGTTTTTGCACGTCATCCTTTTTTTCCATTTTTAAATGGCAGTAATGTGTGGTGTTGGTGGGACGCTGGTGACCCGCCTCCATCCATCCATCGCTCCCAGCCAAGTAACAAATGTCATCCTAGAGACGGACACTATTCACTTTGCACAGCATATGTGGGACATTGGTTTTATTCCACAGAATGTCTGACGTTTAGCACCAGCAGGAGAGCGTGGGCCGCGCTTGTTTTCAGTCCAAGTGGTCTCTAAGCAGCAGTTCTTCGACTGACGTTCCTACGATTTACATTCCAGCCAAATCCAACCCAAAGCAAGAACCTCCATGAATGTAGAAGGTGAAGGTGTCGCCCTGCGCCGCATTAGTGCTTCTGTTTAGCTCAATGAATGTACACGGGGCTGAATAAGCAATACAGCGTCACACAGCTTTACTCTACATGACTAAAGCCATGTTCTCTTACGGTTAGTAGTAAAAAAAAAAAGGTTTACCCGTTTACCCAGCAAACAGTTCAAAAGAATTACTTTTACTTTGGTATTTTGCTTTGCTATCATTTAATTTGTCTCTATTACAAAGAAAACCCCTTTGAAGGGATTTGCATCATATTTGATACAGAAACAATTTCCCTGAATTGATTTATATTTTCAAAATTTGTTTACACAAATTTGACACAATTTGATTTTGCATTACAATTACATACGCCCAATGTTTTAAATGTGATTAATAACATAAAAAAAGAACACATTGCAAAACACATGTTAAGAAAATTCAATAAACATCTCATTTTCAACTAAATGGATTTTTTTTGGATGGTGTGTCTGGCTTCACACAGTTAGTTTAGATCTAGGTGTTTTCGGCTCATGATGTTTCCCTCATCTTAGCTTACGGTGACAGTACCATCATCACCAGCTTCCTTTTATAAGTATTAAAGGTAGACTCAAGTTCACTAATATATTTAATGTTTCTCGTCCAGTGTTTGACAAAGTTACTCTGTTTACTGTGTAGCTGTTTATAGAATAAATCAAAGTGCTGAACTTCAGCTCATTCAAACCATATTTTAGCTTTGACTTCCTGGTGAATTCTTATTCGTATCATAGTTTGCTGTTGACTGTGGTGCAGTCTATTGACGCAGGAGCTCAGTGCAGATTCTAGACAACTGGAAACATGCAGCTGACGTGATCAATGAATGTGTCTGTAGAACCCAAACTATAATTAGACGTTTAGTACTGTATGAGGTGGATGTTATTTCCTCTGGCACTGGAATCTTTATTTTAATAAACAAAAGAACTAAGAACAATCCCAGTGTGTTGGTTGTGTCTGTGTGTGGATGCATGTGTGTTTATGTGTGTAGCTCTGGATGTCAATGGACCACATTAAAAATACTGATCTGGAGCACACTACATGTTACACTACATAAACACAGATACACTGTCCAACAAGCTGCACACTCAGCTGCTAGTTTGAAACAAAGGAAGCGAAGTGAGGTGAACGAAGGCACAAACGAACTACGTGAGATGGATGCAGGTCCAACACACTGTAGGTATAATAGCTAATGTGTATAAGAGCACATCAGACAACATGACACATTCTATTTATCGCAGGATAAACACAGCAGATATTTTTGTCTTGTACTGTATGCGTTGGATTTCATTATACTGCATTCAAATAACAAGTTAACAAAGGCCTTATATTTTTTCCCATCACAACTCACCTTCACACAAAGTTGTGCATTATTTGAGAACATTTATACTTTTTAATTTAGCCACTGCTTTGTTTCCCGTCTCCTCATACTGTAGCGTGGCCAGAAGTCAGGGCGGCGCAGGTAGAGTAAGAATATCTGAGATCATCTCCTCAAACCACTGTTCAAGCTCCATCTACAAGCAAAAATAAAATGTAAATTAAACACACAATTACTGAAAACAGTGAGTTGTCTTTTCATAAACAGTCACTAAGTTTGAATCCACAGTCAACTGGCAGAAAAGAAGGACTGATGGATGTAAAACTGTCTGAGCACAAGTTGTCACATACAGTAAGCTAACCATGAGCCTGTAGAGCAGATACTAATATTGCACAAAAACATCTTGACATGTAACTCACACGACTATGTAGTTAGTGACACTCATTCCATTTTATTTAGACGTAACTTCACGTAAACAGTCCTTTTACGTTTCAACGCCTGAATGTAAAATCTCAAACTCACAGTTTCTGGTTCTGCATTCATTTCCATGGTTGGAGAGTGAGGTGTTAATGGAAGACTGTGGAGGAAATGTATTGGTCACAAACTATAAATGTAAGGATTTCCTCCATGTAGTATTGTATTGTCTCACTCACAGTGAGACGTGAACAGGTCTCCTGTCAACATATCCACTTCCACCCTGTTTAGGCGTCTGCAAATCTGCAACCAGATGATCACAGGTCAATGCAAGAACAAATAATAGATGTGATACAAACTAAACTGGACAATGTCTGGTTCTTTGAAATGATGAATCAACTCATTGTCATGGTTCAGCTACAAATGAAACAATTTGAGAAACATTTATCAATGTGGGTCTGCAAGAATCTGTCTGTGCTGGAACAACTGACTGGCAGAAGCAACAGGAATCATTACCAGAGCTGTAGTAGCGTCCGAAGGCCACGTCTTTGGGGATGTCAGGGTAGAGGAAGACCAAAGGCTTCCTGAACTTGGAGCCCACACTATAGCTGCAGAGAACGTCCGGCAGAGACATGAACTCCAGCTCCTTCTTGGTGTAGGGCTCCACTGCATGCACATGGGCCTCTACAGGGGAGCATCAGTTATCAGAGGTGTAGACACCTCCAGAGCTGAAATCCTAAGAACTGCCTGAGCACATACCGCCGTTGGAGTGCTTCACCCAGCTGAAGCTGATGGCTCCCTCCTTGCTGCTCTCGCTAAAGCGGAGCAGGAATGTTCCGGTGCATTTTTCCTGCAGCAGGACTCGTGTTCTCTCCCGACTCACAAAGCCCATGATGTGGCTGCAAACGCACAAAGGTAACAAGAGGAGAGCGACTAACTGAGCAGCGATGGTGGTGACTGAGCAACAGGTGAATGCCTCCTAAATTAAGTCCTGATCATTTGTACTATATACATATATGACACACTTCTGTCTTACCCTTCACGCCAGAGATCCACCAGATACTTTCTGATCAAATCCAGGATTCCATCGATCCAAATCCAGGCGCTCTCGTTCTGATGGACATCAGTGCACACATTCAAACAGTGCTACAGGCTGGAAAAACAGTGGAAACGAATCCAGCTCTTCACTCACCTTGAAGAAATTGCTCCAATAAACAAGACCCTCAGGATCAACTGTGAAGAGAGCAACAGCTCCAGTAAGTAAGATAACTGGTGAAAGCAGCTTTGGCTGCAAACGGACGTGTAAAACTCTGAAAATAGATCCAGGACAGCAAATATACAGAATGCCAACGGCCACCGGTGCCATCCTCCTCTGTCTGTATAGGTTGACCTTCATCCGCACAATAACAAGTACTGTATAATAAAACTTTAGCTAGTAATTAGATGTGAGTGTGTGTAGATGTGGACATCCTGCTCTGAGCCTTCTTGTACACAGCTGAAGAGTTATTTTTCCAGTCCAGTTTATTGTCCAAGTACACTCCCAGGTATTTGTACTCTGTCGCCACCTCCACTTCTTCCTTTTTAATAGTGAGAGGGGTGACAGCACTCCCAGATTTCCTAAGGTCTATCACCAGCTCCTTAGTTTTACTTAAGTTCAGTTGTAGGTGGTTCTGTCCACACCAGTACACAAAGCTGTCCACCACTCCCTGATACAGTGTGACGTCACCACCCTGGAGTCATCAGAGAACTTCTGGAGATGACAGGACTCTGAGTTGTACACACACACACACACACACACACACACACACACACTCACACACTATTCTGTTGAATGAGTCAAAAAGTATCGTATGTGCCGGAGACTCCACAAGAGGTGGACATAGTGGACAAATCCACTGAAGGGACCCAGCTACTAGCAGCAAGGACCTGCAGTATGACAGCAACACACACACACACACACACACACACACACACACACACACACACACACACACACACACACACACACACACACACACACACACACACACTCTAGGTGCAGCCTTCAATACTATTCACAAACCTATACGTGTCAGTGGGGCACAAAAGGCTAGTTTACGCTACTTTATACAGCATTATAGCCTGTTTTTATTATTAACGCATTCATTGCAGAGGCCAGTTCTGAGTGGATTCACTGGAGCAGTCACATTGTACAACTGTCCACTGCAGCAAAGTCATGACTCTAGTACCAGTCTCTATTTGCAAATCAAACTGTTACTTTAATTTAGATTGATTGATATATATTTATAAATAAGAGGAGACACAGATCATTTGTGTGTGTGTGTGGCAGCCAAACAGTTACCTCCAACTTTGTCTCTTAGCATGAGCAGCTGGTTTTCATCAAGTCCGCGTTGGCCTGCAGCCAAAAACTGCCAGCTCAGGACCTGTGACAGCTGCTGCCAGCTGAGTGGAGGGGGGTTGGAAAACAGCGACAGGTTCTGTAGGAAGACATGGATTCAAGTTTGAATTGCAACCACTCAAAACGGGCTGCACGGCGATTAGTCAGCATTAGCATTTACCCATGGTTCACTGGGAGACAGCATGTTCCACCACATCACAGAGGCCCAGGCACTGCACACCTGACTTGAACTGGAGATGACAACGACAGGCAGGGAGCTGACCTGGAGCAGCACGAGAGGAGTCTGAGGTGAAGTCTAGAGCCATAGAACCACTGGATGAACGTCACTCACCTGAATGTTACACTCCAGTCCTGCAATCTGGAACGTGGTCACAAACGTAACGAGGTGAAGCTCCTCACAGACTCCCACGTGACTTTGCTGCAGCAGAGAGAGGATCACTTACTGTACTGTTACAGTATGTACTAAATGTAGTGATGTGCCACAATGTGGCCAAGTCCTAAACTAAACGGACACTAACTGGCTTTTATTCTGAAAAATCTTAATGTTAGCTGTCCATATTTTAGACCAGAATTAAGCTTTTAAAATGTAAGTAGGGCCTCTGGACGTTTCTCTTCAATAGAATCACCAATTCAACCAAATCAGAGCGGTGTTCTACCACCAGGGGGCGCTACAGGTCAGGGTTATGATTTACTAGGAGAACACAGTTGTGAACAGTGTCACAGAATAAGCTGGTTAAGATTAGTCCAATAATTTACCAACAGCTGCCATTAATGACCACATACATTTGTGTTAGATATTTCTCATTCATATTTAATAAAACTATTTTTTTACCTCATTTGGGGCCTTGGTTTTCCGTTTGATGTCCTTGAGCAGGTGGACAAAAAATCCAGTATTATTTACTGATTGATTCGAGTGATGTGCATTAAATGACACAAAGACAAGGGTTGCATACCATATATGCAAATTCTGCTGCAAGGCCTCCACCAGGAGAGTCCACATCCAACCTCTTACTGTTGTCACGGACGAAATTGAACTGGCGAAACCTACAGCATGAAGCCAAACGGAGTCTGGGGGTAAAGGCTAATTATTTCCTCCTTGAAAGTGCACATTTTCAGACTGTTCTTCATACTGTACCTACCCTTTCACTGCAGCTTCAACATCCCTTTATTGCAGGAGAGAAGATTCATATAAAGCCTTTTAGAAAATGAATACAGCAAACGAAAGATTTTTTGCCCAAGCAGATCACGCGGCCTTTCTACGACTTACTTGTCAAACACGGGTGTGACTTTGAGAAGGTCTTTGAACTCCGGGAGGTTTATTAAGAACCTGAGGAAGAGAATAATACACCTAATTGATCGTGGCTCTATTCAGTCTTTACTGTTGTCACCTGCATCTGTGCATTTCAATACTCTGACTCCCTAACAATAAACTAGAACACTGCATGAGATGAACGGACTGTAAAGCTGTACCTAATAAAGCGGCCAGTGTGCATTCGTTCAGTTATCTCTGAAGTCTTACCTCACTGTCGCTGTGAATCGCACGCCGGCTTTCAGTATCAGAGGCCGCTGTAGTAAACTGGACATGACGGGTTGTTTCTCAACCACTAGAGCACTGAGACACACAATCACAAAGAGAGATTTTAAATCAATGTACATTATAAACGTTGCTGTCAACTGTCAATCTCACTTTGTAAGGAGTTTCATGACCAAGGACTGTGCACATGTGTCAATGGCCTCAGATGAATTGGAGACATCAGAATTGTTGTACTTCTTGTCCTGGTCTTGCATCTTCTGCACTTGTTGGCGTACGTGTAGCAGCACCTCCGCCACAGTCGTGAACCTGCTCACAGGACACAGACAAACACAGGTCACAGCCCAGCATGACCCTCAGACGCCAGTCTGAAGCCTGGAACAGGTTCCACTTATAATCAGTTAATTAGTGCTACTGTGTTATAGTATGCAGGAGCTGAGCAGCCAGCAAGCACCAAGACCTTTAGGAAATTAAAAGCCGTGAACGCTCTCTCACCACTTCTGGAGGTGGTCCAAGCTTGTGTCAGCTGGACAACCGATGCAGGACATCTGCTGCCGTCGCTTCCACTCAGGCAGCTCCACGCCAACGAGAACCGTCACAACGTGCGCCACTTGGTTTAAGATGTTCATGACCTTCTGCAGAACCACCTGCAGATGGAACAACACAATGTGGGCACATCCCATTCAGCCCAGCAGTGAAGGTCCTGAGCATGTACAACCACTAGATCAGTAACTGGACTGACTTGTATCCAGACTGTGACACCAGTGTGTCTTAGTAGGGTCTGATTAAAGCAATCACAGCTCGCCACAGATGCAGGTACCTGCTTTGTCTGGATGATGAAGTTGGTGTGTTTGAGACATTCCTCGTTCAGAGCCTGAGACTGTGAAGGTCCCGTGTGCTGCTGCACTGTTATGATAAACGAGGCACAAAGTGAAGGAGGTCCAGCTAAAGGTAGCATGTGTTTATGCGCCTGCCCTGGACCATACCTTTGTCCAGCCAGGTCTTCTGTATGTAGTCCAGGTTTTCATACAGAACCTCCAAGGTCTTATTTTCCTTCTTCAATTCCTGTAAAATAGTCACACAGTATTTAAAGAGCAGGGTGAATGTCAGGTACAAATAAAAACCAAAAGGTGCAAGGAGATTACCATAATCTGTCTTTTCAGGTCACTGACTGTGTTGTCCAGCTTGCTCCAGTTATTCTCCACAGATGGACTGACACAAGGCTGAGAATGATACATACCGATGTCAGAGAATTAGAAAAGAAGACGCATTGTCCTGGATGCAGCATGAGTTTGATCTTTAACACCTGTGGCTCAGAGGTTAAAGCCAGGACTTTCTTCTCCTCTTTGAGACATTCAGACAGGACTACAGCCAGTCGCTGCGGCTCGTTGCTGAAGTGTTTCTAAGTCAGAAATATGAAACAAGGCCAGTTCTAAGCAAAGCAGCAGAGGCTCAATCAACACAAAGCAGCACATCTCCCCTACCAGCAGGTAGTCCTGCATCCCCGGGAAGTCAGGTGCCTGCAAAACGTTGTTCTCCTGGACAGAACATTTCTGCTCATCCAGATACAGCATCAACGCATAGAAGCAAGCGTTGGCTTTACATTCATCCACAGCGGCAGAATCCCTGGAGGAACACAAAAGGTACAACGTTTGTATCTCATTCACATCTCAGAAATAGCTAAAGTGACGCCAGCAGCTGAACTGTGACCGGCCATACCAGTCCTGGCTCTCTATGTAGCAGCACAGCGAATGGCGGATGTGTCTGGGGAACGTGGTCTCGTACAGGTGGCTTAGGTGACCCCGCACTAAGTTCAGCCTCAGCAGCTCCTGCCACTGGGACATCTACAACACAGAGGATGCAGCCTGTCAACATCCACCACTGCCCCGCCATTCATGCTAACACATGCTTACACCAACAGGGGCTGGAACCCCCCTACGTCCGTGTCCAACAACAAGCAACTGAACCCAACTCTTCTGCATTATAGATAATAAAGCTGTAATAACTGTAATGACAATTTAGTGGCTGTAATTCAGCACTTGCGTCTTAGTTTACGCACACATGCAGTTAAACATTGCTGACTCACCGTTACAAAGCATAAAGTCGCTTCTTCTTCAGACGTGACGTACTGTACCTTGTCCTGGTTATGGAGTGTCGTCCTGAAGGGACTTCCGTCCTGAAGAAGAGTAGAACGAGGAGGGTGTGTGTGTTTATAGGCCGCCCCTCCCCCGCATCACGTGATTCTCCAGAAACGCTGCGCCCTTCGTCGTCAAGGCAGCAGCTGTGCGGGCTTCTTCCGCCTGGACTTCCACAATAAAAATTCTATTGTTTCGCCACCGGGTGCCTTTCCTGCCAATTGCCAGTAGCCCCCCACACAGGCACCTTACAGCGTCAACGGAAAAGCTGAGAAATTGCAACACTTTAAAATTTGAATTCATGTCAGAGTTGAGCATTGTATTAAATTTATTTATCAGAGACAAGCATAAGAACAGCAGCTCACGCTGCCACAGCTATGGGGTGCCAAATGTAAAAGTAGCACCTATAACTAGTTTTCTCACATTTAACTAAATGACACAACATGTTTTCTCACATTTAGATAAATGTGCAAAAGTCTAAATGTAAATGTTAAATATAAATGTAAATGTTAAATATAAATGTAAATGTTAAATGTTAAATCTAAATGTTAAATGTTAAATGTAAATGTTAAATGTAAATGTTAAATGTATATATATATTGGGTTGAATTGTATGGGGTGCCAAATGTAAAAGGAGCACCTATAACTAGTTTTCTCACATTTAACTAAATGACACAACATGTTTTCTCACATTTAGTTAAATGTGCAAAAGTCTAAATGTAAATGTTAAATGTTGAATGTAAATGTTAAATGTAAATGTTAAATGTAAATGTTAAATGTAAATGTTAAATGCTAAATGTTAAATGTAAATGTTAAATTTTAAATGTAAATGTAAATGTTAAATGTTAAATGTAAATGTTAAATGTTAAATGTTAAATGTTAAATGTAAATGTTAAATGTTGGCCGAGTGTAAAACTGAATATTCATGAATGGGCAAGTAGACTCCATCCCTACCCTCAAACAGCGCTGGTCTCAGATCAGAGACGCGAACTCAATCAACTCAAACAGTGCGCGCAAACCCCGCCCATATCTGATCTGGAAACTTTTGTTTTTAGCCTGGACATAACTTCGGCTAGCTAGTATAGTTAGCCAACTAATTCTCCACCGGCGCCACAGAAATATTCTTTTTAAACCTACTTGACTCCTCATTAATGGTGTTTACGACAGAACGGCAGTTTGAAGCGGAGCCTCAGCCCGCACACCTGCCGTTACAGCCCGTTCAATCTCCCCCAACGGGAGGGAGTCGGAGCTGGCGGCCATGATGGCTTCGACTTCAGGCTTCTCTCCAGTATTTTCGTGCACCGATCAAGAGTCAGATGTGGGCGGAGCTATGCGTACTGTTTGACGTGTTTGAGTTCCAGCGCTGTTTGAGGGTAGGGATGGAGTCTACTTGCCCATTCATGAAAGGCAGGGACACTCGGCCAAACAGGGTAACAGGGCAGGGAACAGGGTAACAGGGACAGAACAGGGAAAGGGAACAGGAACAGGGACAGGGACAGGGAACAGGGAACAGGGAACAGGGAAACAGGGACAGGGAACAGGGAACAGGGAGAGGGAACAGGACAGGGAACAGGGAACAGGGACTTTAACATTTAACATTTAACATTTACATTTAACATTTAACATTTAACATTTAACATTTACATTTATATTTAACATTTACATTTATATTTAACATTTACATTTAGACTTGCACATTTAACTAAATGTGAGAAAACATGTTGTGTCATTTAGTTAAATGTGAGAAAACTAGTTATAGGTGCTACTTTTACATTTGGCACCCCATAGAATTGGACTTCACAAATGTACCTAATTCACAGATTCTCTTTGTATATATTTGGCCATATGCACTTGGATTTGGTGTGTGTCAAGTCTGCACGCTTCAGGAGCTGTTTTCAATTTGACTCTTCTAAGCAAGCTTAGATAAGCATAACAATAGAAGCCTCCTTTCAGACAGAAAACAAACCTGGTTGGTGTCTTGGTAGCTCAATTGGTAAAGCATTAGTGTGGGAAGTGAAGGGTTCAAAGTTCAGGCCAACCTAACTCTCCAGCAGGCCTTTGTAAAAAGTGTGATAATCATAATAATAAAAGACTTGAAGTGGTTTTACACCAGCCTCTTCTCCCCAAAGCACATGGGGAGAACACATAAACTCCACACAGAGAGGAACCCCGGTCCACCCAATTAAACCCAGGATAGCACATATATTACATTACATACACATATTCCTGTTTTACTTTATGAACAAGGGCAGCTTTTATTTTTCTACATCAGGTTTCAAGTGACTCATGGGTAAGAAAAGACCCACATGCATTTAAAAATATAGAAAAAGTAAAATATAGTAAGAAGCTGTGAAATATGTTTGTTTCAGACATTTACAGTTCTCTTTTAACATCTAGTATATGTAAGTAGGTTAGCTACTGTAAGCAGACAACCAGCAGTTGGCCCATGGTTCTTTGGTACCTCAGTCTCATCTCCCCACTAAGTGTTTGTCTACTGTCCATTTCCTTAAAGGGAAGACCTAGTTTTTACTTTAAAGTAAAATCTGAATCTGTGTATTGCAAAGATTAACTATGAGTAGTGTTTCTAGTTTGATACCATGCAATGACAGATGTATGGCATGCTTTCAGTTGTGTCCGTTTTCATATTTCATGCTTACAGGACACAGACAATCATATTTCATATTTTTAGATTTACAGTTAAAGTTGGCCACACACACACACGCACACGCGCACGCACAGACACACACACACACATTCATCTGTTTACAGTCTGAGAGTATATCTATGTACCTGTCAGCTATAAATCAGTCAGCAATTCTTACTACATCTGTAATATGTTAACTGATTTTGAAAAATATTTAGTTATTTTCCAAAGTGATAAGCTCAGCACCTACATTAACCCAGGAGCCTGAGTGAGTAAACTCACTTTATCCCCAAGTTCTGGTTTGAAGTCACTTTTTTTACTTCACTCTGTTTATTTATACATTATACATTTACATTCTCTTTTTATTAAGCAGTTGGCATGAAGGGGTTAAATCAGCATTTCAGTGGGTGCTGGATAGTTATTGTCAACCAAGAGACATTCGGGCATATTTACTGTTAATGTTGACTGGAAGAATTAACTACATATACAGTATGTGTGGAAAAAATGTATGCATCATATTTTAAAAAATTTAAATTCAAAAGCATATTTTATTAATATTTAATAATTTAAATTATCAAAAAAGTTGAGGATAATATGACTAACATATTCACTCATAAAAGCTTTATAACACCTTATAACATTGACTTTATAACAAACCATTATGCATCAATTAAACCACACTCTGCAGGGCTGTCATGGTAAAATGCTTGTGGTCAGGCTTTACACAATTGAATCATTTCTAGGGCTTCATGTAGTACTCTTCCTGTTGTTTACACACAATGAAGAACCTACTTAACATTTTTTATTATTTGAGTTATTTATAAAATATGACAGACTCCAATTTCATTAAACTCACAATGTTTTGAAGAACTTGCAGAAAAAATGAGGATAAGATTTATCTCTGCAAAAAACAAATAAGGAAGTTGCCTCCAGCCTGCTTCCATTGAATCATTGAATCACGTGATTCCCTGTAAATCAGGAAGGCTCAGTTGTCAAGCTGCCAGCTGTGAGCTATAGACCATGTATTTCCGCCTGTCTTCAAAATGAAAGCTTTGACACTGCCACACATGGGCGATAGGTGGCAACTGAGCCAACCACATTTATGAATCAGTGTCTGCATTGTGAATAGTGTGATATGCAACTTTAACCACTTACAGAAAGAATAAGGACAAGATGAATAGATAGATAGAAAATAATTGCAGGATACATTCAAAACAGTAAATTGCTAATTTAACATTTCTTAAATTGTTTTATATACAACATGGGTTTCATATAAAAACAGTTATACAGCAAACAGTAAAATAAACAGGCATTTCTCATGTAGAAAAATAAAAAAAAACAATAATCATAAACAGATGGAGACTCTGACCACAAAAGCATTCATGGTGGCAAATGCCGAGGTTCCTGTTGGACAGGATTCAGCTGATCTGGCTTTACTCTGAATAAGGTGAACTCATCTGCAAAGTGAAAGATGAACAGCATCAGCAGCAGAACGTGGAGGAATAACAGTGATTTAGACCTTCTGCCTAAAAAGGCAGCTAATCCTTTCATTAATGGAGGACTGACCGTGTCAATGTCAAAGCAGAGATGCTCGTTGAGCATGTTGAACTCCCCAGGGGTCATTGGAGGCTCAGGAGACTGGCAGGAAGGAGGCGTGCTGCTTGAATTGGAGCTGAGACAAAAGGCAAGGGTGAGAATCACAGCTTCCCTTGTTTGTCAGATACAGACGCTCACTGTCATTCACTGCTTGGTTTCTTCTCATTCTTTAACTTTGACACTTTTTTTTGGTTTGGGTTTTTGTTTAAATTGGTTTCTCCTTGTTTAACTAGCTTTAGTTTTCCTGCCCATGCAGTGGTTTTGTTTGTTTCCTTAGATCTTTGAGGATTTTTAATATTAACTTAACTATAAGGTATTTTTAAAAATTAAAATCTTCTGGTTTTGTAACTCTGAGCCTGTGCCTGGCTTCAACCGCCACCTCTGAGCACTAGTTTCTACTGTACCTGGTATTACATCCTGTTCATAACAGGAAGCTTTGTTAGTCTTCCTTAAACTGTAACTGGACACTAATTTTAGCTAATTTTGCAACAAACAAACTTATTTTTCCTGATTGTAACAGATTTAGTTTTAGCAAACTTACCAGACTGAGATGGGGATCAGGATGGACGGGATGTACGGATACACTGCAAATGAAGAGGGACATGACAGATTAGAGCTGGTCAGGAGTCAGAGACTACTTCAGACTATGAAGACATGCTTGTGCAGCGCTTGCCTTTGCTTGGCTGGCTGTTGTACAGCCGTCCGAAGGCCTCGTCTTTGGGGATGTCTGGGTAGAGGAACTTGAGCGGGTTCTCTGGGACGACCCCATCAGAGATCACTTTGTAGTCTCGAATGATGTCAGCGAACGGGAGCGCACTGAGACGGTTCTTAGTGTACGGCTCGACAGAGTTGAACTTCACGTCTCCTGTTAGAAAGAACACGGTCCCAGTTTAGAAGCCGTTTATAACCGTGCTCTCTGATTGGCTGAGTCTTCTTCCCAGCTGCCCGGTGCAGACGGAGCTCACCGTTCTCACTGTGCTCCACCCAGGTAAACGTGATTCCTCCAAGGTGGCTCTCGCTGAAGCGTAAGAGGAAGGTTCCAGGCTCCCTGTCCTTCAGCAGCGTGCGCTCCATCTCCTTGCTCACAAAACCCATGATGTAGCTACAAGGATGGCGGAAGGACAGAAGCACCCCGTTAGTGAGGGGGGAGAAAATACGAAGCGGACGAATAAGACTAACTATTCAGACGCTGTAGGACAGTTTTATTTTATTTGGCATTTGAACCTGGAGCAGTTAGATGAAGAAGTGACTAAAACCCTCCCTCAGATCAGTTAATTATACTGGGGCACCATTATTTTACTTGAGGAAAGAAGCCTGTGTTAAATAGCCCTGACAAACCTCAGACACATTTTTCCTCATTCCTTGTTTAGCTTATCTGCTTTGACACAGCTGACAAACACGGAAGGGCAGATAAAATATTTTGTGACCTACTTCTCATTCCAGACTGGCAGCAGGTGCTTCTTGATGAGCTCTAGAATGGAGTCCAGCCACATCCAGAAACTGAAGGTTTTCCCTGGAATGTTCTCCTTGAGGGAAAACCACACACAAAACACCACACTGCAACATTTAACATTTATGGATGACATTAAAGATTATGAAGTGGAATCTCCAGATGAGACATTCAACAGTCGTTTAATACCTTGGAAAACTTGGACCATGACACCTGGTAGTCACTGCAGGATGCATGCTGACCTACACAAACACGGAAACACCGCTCACATCTAAACACGCATCCAACAACACATTTAAAGTCTTTTATTGTGCCAACTCGCAGCCCACAGAGCTGGGGAACATACCAAAAAGCTTCTCTCCCAGCATGCTGAGCTGCTCCTTGTTGAGGCCTCGGCCAGCTAAGGTGGAGAACTGCCAGCTGAGGACCTCAGAGAGCTGGCTCCAGCTGGCCTGAGGCGGGTTTCCAAAGAACCCCAGGTTCTGTGAAGGAGATGAGGGAGGATGCTGTGATGAAGCATTAGACATCACACAGGGTCGACCTGAATGAATGAAGTAGTAGTAGAACTAGAAGCTGTAACTAAAACAGCTTATGAGCTAGACTGGGTAGAACTGCTAGCAGACATATTTAGTATAGGATTATCATGAGCTATTTTTACGTTACACAGTTTTGTAGCTGTAAACTACTCAGAATCAGTTTGCTCACCCTCGGCTCGTCCGTCTGAAGGTTGTACCACATGACCGAGGCCCAGCCTCCAGGAAGCTGGCTCACGTTGGAAATGACCACAAGGGGCAGAGAACACGTCTGAAAGAAACGAGACGCAGGGTGAGCATGTCGAGTCCACACTCGGAGCCCTGAAGCGACCTACGAAGGTCTCACCTCCAGGTCGATGGTGAGGCCCTGCACGGTGAAGCAGGCCTCGAAACTGAGGGAGTGAAGCTCCTCAGTCACAGAGAGCAGACCCTGCAAGGCCAAAAGAATCTCCAATTGAATTCACCTGTATTAATAAAACCTTTCAGCATAAGACAGAGCAGAATATCCTACCTCATTGCCTTTTGTTCCATTTATGTATTTCTTTTCTTTGAGCTGCTGGAAGATAAAAGCTCTATGTCAGTAAAAATGGCAAAGTAAAACCAAAGCATAACCTGAGAAGTCACAGTGCTCTGCTCATGCTCTGTACGTGAAAGAAAGTGGTCCAGTTGTCTTACCAGGTGTCTGAACTCCACTGACAGGCAGCCGTTGGAGTAGTCCTCAATGTCCATAACTTTAGTGTTGTTGGTCAGGATGAAAAACTGACGACTTCTAAGGAGGAGAAGCAGGAAAAATGGTTAATTCAGTGAAGAAGGCCTCAGAAAAACCCTACACTTGGTAAAAAAAGGTGATGTTGTTACTATACTATTACAGCATGAATGTTTTGTGCTTCACAGCAGCATCTCTCAAAAAGGTCATAGAAGGTCATGACCTTACTGACCTATACAGTATGTACAAAATACATAAGAGTAAATTCATCCATGCAATTACGTTGACTGGAAAGTCTAAATCCTCTGTAGGTGTGAGTGTGCATATGTTGTTTGCCTCCAGTGACCCACAGGAGATAATGAGTGCCTGTAATCTTGCATATATATGTGATAATGTTGGCCACTATTTTTCAAGCCTGCCACCACAACGCTACGCTGCTTCCGTGTGTGTTGTACTCACACTCTGCCAGGAGGGAGGTCCCTAGAGACAGACACAAACCAAACACATGTAACTAAAGATTAGTGCAGATCCAAACAAACAAAGACGCAATAATTCATTTATGGTTTCACTCTAAAAATCTTACTTGTCAAACGTTGTTTTTACTTTCAGCTGATAATCCACTTCAGGAAGTTTAACCAGAAGCCTGAAAGAGAACAAGGCTCAGCTTTTCATCACCAAAAAAAATATAGACTTTGTGTAAAGATCCCAGGTTCTAAACCATACCTGACTTTGGTGGTGAACTGGACGCCGGTTTTGATGATAAGAGGTTTCTGTGGATGTGTGGGCATACACGGCTGCTTCTCCACCACAAAGGAGCTGAAAACCAACCACACCTCATGTTCTTCACACAGTTTTCAGGCCATCATGCATTAATTCTAACACCCTTTTGTAAAGACCAATGTGTTGCACATACAAGAGGAAGTCATGTGATTCGTGCATTACATGCAGAACCACCTAGTTTTTGGTCTGTGATCTGCACAAGTTACAAATCTACAAAACCAATAAGCTACACTGCTACCCCAACCTTAAAATAGGTATTATAAGTAGTATATATGTAGTATAGCTATAGTATGGTTATAGTATAGATGTGGTATAGGTATATTATGGGTGCAGTATAGGTATAGTATGGGCAGTGAATAAATTTAGAACAGGTATATTATGGGTGTAGTATAGATGTGGTATAAGTATATTATGGGTGTAGTATAGATGTGGTATAGGTATATTATGAGGGTAGTATAAATGTAGTACAGGTATAGTATGGGTGTAGTATAGATGTAGTATAGATGTGGTATAGGTATATTATGGGTGTAATATAGATATAGTATGGGTGTAGTATAGATGTGGTATTGGTATATTATGGGTGTAGTATACAGTAGGGGGAATACTTGAGAGCTGGGACTGGCCAGTGGCTCCTTTGAACATGGGCCCAGTTGCCCCCCATGTGTCTGCTGTGTGATGTGGAGGTCACTGTACCTCCTGATCAGGTGATAGATCAGATACTTCACTCGTTCCTCCATCTGGGGTTTCTGTAGTGGGATGGGGTCGCTCTCATAGGTGACCTTCACCACAAGCTCCCCTAGTTTGTCCAGTTGACGCTTGATCTGGAAGAGACTCTGAGCTGTCAGAGTAAACCTGAGAGGGGAGAGGTGAGGAGAGGTGGGGACTCTGAGTTAGAGGCGTCATGGTTCATATGTGTGACCAGCAGCAGCAGTGTTGAGGTTGCTGGACAGGTCAGCTGGTGTACTGAAAATGCATGCAGCTCATTACCAGCTCTGCAGCTGATCCAGGCCAGTCAGCAGCGGACCCCCAATGGCAGCAATCTGCTGTCTGCGCTTCCAGTCCTGCAGCTCAGGGTTGAGCTGAGAAGTCATCAGGTCGTCGATCTCTTTGATCACCACATCGATCTTGGTCACGATCTCCTGTGAGGCCATGAGATGCTTGGTGTCAGTGAGGCAGCTTGGACACCTTGTGATTTGTGCTTGGCATGACTCGTACCTTTCTTTTAAAGTCAAGCCTGTTCAGCATTTCCTGCAGTCTTGTTACTTCTTGTTTCATGGTGTCAGAGTTTCTATCGGTTGATTCTGACACACACACACACACACACACACACACACACACACACACACGCACACGCACACGCACACGCACACACACACACACAGTTACTCTAGTTTTACTCTACTGCAGCATTCTTTCCACTAGTGTGTTGCCTGACAACAGGTCTCACCTCGAGACTGCAGGGTTTTGTAGCGGAAGTCAAAGTCGTCCTGCATGTCTTCGATGTATTTCACAGCTTGGTCCATCAGCTAAACCACAAAGGATACCATCATTTAAATTCACCTAATCGTTCCTGAAACTGTATTGTTTTAGTTTGGTTGTGCTGAGTCTGTGTGTTTACCTGCACGTTGGCCCTGATGACTCCAACTCTGTTGTCCATGTTCTTCTGCCTCTCAAACGCCACTGAGTTCTGCAAAGATTTCTCCAGTGGCCCCTGTTCACAAAGACTTTTAGTCATTTGATTTCAGTTGACTGGAATTTTAAACATACAAATCAAACATTTATTATTAAACTCAAAGACCAATGCCTATGTATATGATCTAGACATTGAAATCACAGTTAAATAAAGATTGAAAATAAAGTTTGAAACAACAATAGAATGAACCAGCTGCTGTTCAGTTCAACCAGTCTACACAGTTTGGTCAAATGTTTCTTTCTGAACTTTTGCTGCTGGGTTTTTAAAGCAAAACATTAAAGCAAAACCACTGAACTATGTTAAAAGTTGCTAGCTTGTGTTTTATGTATTACTGTTTGCTTAATTAATAAAAGAACTTGTTTGTGAACAATGCCACAAAAATACAGTTAAACCTCAACTATTATGTTCAACGATGAGCATAAGCAGGTTGTGTAATTCCACACGGATTTCCAGGAACAGGTGGATCTTTCCTGGTAGCAGCTGTCATCGCTAGGCAACGCTGGGGACTTTCCCATGGAGAGAGACAGGGCCACAAACCTGTTCCTGCGTGCAGGCGCTGGAAAGGATCCGCTGCTCCTCCCTCAGGCAGCTGGAGATGACTCTGGCCATCACGGCAGGGTTGGACATGTATTTAACCTGTGAGGCCACCCACACACACACACACAGATACAGTGATGGAGACTTTGGTTGGTAATGTTTTCACATAGAATGCTCGGACCAAGTGTTTGGTTTT